>NC_041401.2:125440446-125622946 GCF_900747795.2 Erpetoichthys calabaricus
ACTCCACCTGTGGTAAATTCACTTGATTGGACATGATTTGGAAAGGCACACACGTGTCTATATAAGGTCCCACAGTTGACAGTTCATGTCGGAGCACAAACAAAGCATGAAGTCAAAGGAACTGTCTGTAGACCTCCTAGACAGGATTGTCTCGAGGCACAAATCTGGGGATGGTTACAGAAAAATTTCTGCTGCTTTGAAGGTCCCAATGAGCACAGTGGCCTCCATCATCCGTAAGTGGAGCTGGCTGGCCATCTAAACTGAGCGATCTGGGGAGAAGGGCCTTAGTCAGGGAGGTGACCAAGAACCCGATGGTCACTCTGTCAGAGCTCCAGAGGTCCTCTGTGGAGAGAGGAAAACCTTCCAGAAGGACAACCATCTCTGCAGCAATCCACCAATGAGGCCTGTTTGGTAGAGTGGCCAGACGGAAGCCAATCCTTAGTAAAAGGCACATGGCAGCCCGTCTGGAGTTTGCCAAAAGGCACCTGAAGGACTCTCGGAAAATGAGAAAGAAAATTCTCTGGTCTGATGAGACAAAGATTGAACTCTTTGGTGTGAATGCCAGGCGTCAAGTTTGGAGGAAACCAGGCACCGCTCATCACCAGGCCAATACCATCCCTACAGTGAAGCATGGTGGTGGAAGCATCATGCTGTGGGGATGTTTTTCAGCAGCAGGGACTGGGAAACTAGTCAGGATAAAGGGGAAGATGACTGCAGCAATGTACAGAGACATCCTGGATGAAAACCTGCTCCAGAGCACTCTTGACCTCAGACTGGGGCAACAGTTCATCGTTCAGCAGGACAACGACCCTAAGCTTGTGGCACCATATTGAAGAAGACTTGAGGCTGTAATTGCTGCCAAAGGTGCATCGACAAAGTATTGAGCAAATGCTGTGAATTTTCACATTGTCATTATGGGGTGTTGTGTGTAGAATTCTGAGGGAAAAAAATTAATTGAATCCATTTTGGAATAAGGCTGTAACATAACAAAATGTGGAAAAAGTGATGCGCTGTGAATACTTTCCAGATGCACTATATATTTAATATAATATATAGCATTCTAGACTGAGTCTCGACGACCTGAAATGTGTGGGTGGTTACCTACCAGGTAACGCTTGTGGTTGGTCTGCCATTCGGCAAACATTCGCCACGGTGCCCTTTTTCACTTGCGAGAAGCAGATCATGGAATGTTGCATAGTTTTACTGTCAAATAAAGCAGAGTATGACACACGTGTTTCGCCATCATTTGGGCTCATCAGGCGTACACACTATAAAACTATGCAACATTCCATGATCTGCTTCTCGCAACTGAAAGAGGGCACCGTGGTGGATGTTTGCCGAATGGCAGACCAACCACAAGCGTTACCTGGTAGGTAATCACCCACACAATTCAGATCATCGAGACTCAGTCTACGAATGCAATGAATGTAATTACTCCGGACCTACAGGCTGTCAAATAAACGAACCACACGCCATGGCGCAGTGTAAAGGGGCTTTGTCTCTGACGTCCGAGGTTTGATTCCCCCGAGAGGGGAGCAGTAGAGTGTGTACGCCTGTTGAGCCCAAATAAGGGCGAAACACGTGTCGCATACTCTTTGCTTTATTTGACAGTAAAACTATGCAATATATATATTATATATATAAAAAGGTAGACGACCCTCGTTAACAATGATTATATAGTACCTGCGGCGGCACGGTGGCGCAGTGGGTAGCGCTGCTGCCTCGCAGTTGGGACACCTGGGGACCTGGGTTCGCTTCCCGGGTCCTCCCTGCGTGGAGTTTGCATGTTCTCCCTGTGTCTGCGTGGGTTTCCTCCGGGCGCTCCGGTTTCCTCCCACAGTCCAAAGACATGCAGGTTAGGTGGATTGGCGATTCTAAATTGGCCCTAGTGTGTGCTTGGTCTGTGGGTGTGTTTGTGTGTGTCCTGCGGTGGGTTGGCACCCTGCCCGGGATTGGTTCTTGCCTTGTGCCCTGTGTTGGCTGGGATTGGCTCCAGCAGACCCCCGTGACCCTGTGTTCGGATTCAGCGGGTTGGAAAATGGATGGATATAGTACCTGCAGATCAACATCTTTTCTTCGAAGATTGCAAACGTCTGTAGACTATAAAAAGTTGGATGTAAGCGAGGTCGAATTTTATTACAACAAAAGTTCATAAAAAACTGGGAAAACCATCTTAGCTCAACAAAAGGAATAGCTTATATAGTCAGCCTGAAAGACTTGCTTGAGGCACAGGTTTTCAATATTTAATATATTTTAAACATATTTCCTGAATACATAACAAATAACACAATTAGCAAGTATGAATAGAGTAGGGATCAATACTCAATGGTTCACCCTGCTGCCTCACAGCTCCAGAAACATATGTTTGGCTTCAATTATAATCAAAAGCTGTGTAGAATCTACAAGATATGGTATGAGTGAAAAAGGCAAGGGGTGTGCTTGTTGCCCATTGTCTGTTTAAGTCAAGGATTCCAAAAGCACTTGGGGAGGTGGAAGGGAGACTTTTTGCATTACAGTATCACCATTTCTGCTTTTAAATAACATTCCACAGATTTTTCAGGCCACTCGCTTTACACATTTGAATATATACTGATTTATTTTATGTGTAATAAATATATATATATACATACAGTATATATTAAAAACTATTCCAAAGGTGTAATATACAGTGGTGTGAAAAACTATTTGCCCCCTTCCTGATTTCTTATTCTTTTGCATGTTTGTCACACAAAATGTTTCTGATCATCAAACACATTTAACCATTAGTCAAATATAACACAAGTAAACACAAAATGCAGTTTTTAAATGATGGTGTTTATTATTTAGGGAGAAAAAAAATCCAAACCTACATGGCCCTGTGTGAAAAAGTAATTGCCCCCTTGTTAAAAAATAACCTAACTGTGGTGTATCACACCTGAGTTCAATTTCCGTAGCCACCCCCAGGCCTGATTACTGCCACACCTGTTTCAATCAAGAAATCACTTAAATAGGAGCTGCCTGACACAGAGAAGTAGACCAAAAGCACCTCAAAAGCTAGACATCATGCCGAGATCCAAAGAAATTCAGGAACAAATGAGAACAGAAGTAATTGAGATCTATCAGTCTGGTAAAGGTTATAAAGCCATTTCTAAAGCTTTGGGACTCCAGCGAACCACAGTGAGAGCCATTATCCACAAATGGCAAAAACATGGAACAGTGGTGAACCTTCCCAGGAGTGGCCGGCCGACCAAAATTACCCCAAGAGCGCAGAGACGACACTTCCGAGAGGTCACAAAAGACCCCAGGACAACGTCTAAAGAACTGCAGGCCTCACTTGCCTCAATTAAGGTCAGTGTTCACGACTCCACCATAAGAAAGAGACTGGGCAAAAAACGGCCTGCATGGCAGATTTCCAAGACGCAAACCACTGTTAAGCAAAAACAACATTAGGGCTCGTCTCAATTTTGCTAAGAAACATCTCAATGATTGCCAAGACTTTTGGGAAAATACCTTGTGGACTGATGAGTCAAAAGTTGAACTTTTTGGAAGGCAAATGTCCTGTTACATCTGGCGTAAAATGAACACAGCATTTCAGAAAAAGAACATCATACCAACAGTAAAATATGGTGGTGGTAGTGTGATGGTCTGGGGTTGTTTTGCTGCTTCAGGACCTGGAAGGCTTGCTGTGATAGATGGAACCATGAATTCTACTGTCTACCAAAAAATCCTGAAGGAGAATGTCCGGCCATCTGTTCGTCAACTCAAGCTGAAGCGATCTTGGGTGCTGCAACAGGACAATGACCCAAAACACACCAGCAAATCCACCTCTGAATGGCTGAAGAAAAACAAAATGAAGACTTTGGAGTGGCCTAGTCAAAGTCCTGACCTGAATCCAATTGAGATGCTATGGCATGACCTTAAAAAGGCGGTTCATGCTAGAAAACCCTCAAATAAAGCTGAATTACAACAATTTTGCAAAGATGAGTGGGCCAAAATTCCTCCAGAGCGCTGTAAAAGACTCATTGCAAGTTATTGCAAACGCTTGATTGCAGTTATTGCTGCTAAGGGTGGCCCAACCAGTTATTAGGTTCAGGGGGCAATTACTTTTTCACACAGGGCCATGTAGGTTTGGATTTTTTTTTCTCCCTAAATAATAAAAACCACCATTTACAAACTGCATTTTGTGTTTACTTGTGTTATATTTGACTAATGGTTAAATGTGTTTGATGATCAGAAACATTTTGTGTGACAAACATGCAAAAGAATAAGAAATCAGGAAGGGGGCAAATAGTTTTTCACACCACTGTAAATGATAGTAAATTTCTATTTTCTCTTCCATATTTTCCCCAGATGTTAATACCGTATATACTCATGTATAAGTCGGGTCTTGAAACCGAAAAAAAAAAAAAAAAGAAAAAAAAAATCAAAAAAATGAGACCCCCGACGTATACACCCATTTAAAAATTGCGACAAATCTTCTTGCCTCCTCCAATCTCGCATCAGTTTCTCAGACACATTGAATTTTGTTGCAACAGCGTAATTTAATTTAAAACAAGCTTCATATTTTCTTCTGATTTGACGCTCCATAGATAGATAGATAGATAGATAGATAGATAGATAGATACTTTATTAATCCCAATGGGAAATTCACATATTAGATAAGGGATGCTCTTATGATAAAGGTGTACGAGGGTGTGAGACACAAAAAACATAAAACAGTGCAAACGTTGCTTCAGAATAGCTTGGGCATCACTGTGTAGTCACATAGGCACGAGAGTATGCTCCGTGGTTACTCTCTCAGGTGGGCGTTAGCATATCATAATCTCTTGGACCAATAGCGTGAGTTTTCCGCATTTAACTTATACAACTGACATTATAAATTATCATAAATTATACAATAAAATCAAGTCCCGACGTATCCATGGGAGAACTTATCCTAGAGTATATACGGTACTTCATTACTTAATTTAGATGTGTTTTAGATGTATATGGAACTGAGAGATTTCAGTTTTGGATTTTTAATAAATTTGCAAATGTTTCTGAAAGCATGGCTTCACTTTGTCATTATAGGTTATTGAGTGTAGATTGATGAGAAAAAAATGACAAATTTAGCCATTTAAAATTAAATCTACAACGCATTAAAGTGTGAATAAAGTAGTGGGTCTGAATCCACTGCATACATCTCTATACATGTATAGACTCATACAAGGAGGGACCCAAAAATTCCCAGAATTGTTAAGACAGAAAAAAAATATATATATATTTATTATAAAACTCCCCAATTCCCCTTTGGTCACCTATAAAACACTCTCCTTGGGATGCAATACACTTGTATCAGCTTTTCTCTAATACCTGGAAACATTTCCTGCACTCATCTTTTGTTGCCATATATAGAGCCTCCTGTGTTTTTACCTAGATCTCTAACATGTTAGAAAAACTTCTTCCCTTCTGTTCTATATTTATTTTAAGAAACAAAAAGAAGTCACATGAAGTGAGATCTAGCAAATATGGGAAGTTTGAATAAATAACCACATAGCTTTTGGTCAATAATGTTTTGACTGACAATGAAGTTTGTGCAGGTGCATTGTCATAGTGCAAAATCTAGTTTTGGCTGTAACACTCCTCCAGATATTTATTCCTGATGGTTTCCCATAGACAACTCAGCAAATCAGTAGAGGATTGTTGCATCTCAAGGAGTGTATTTTGAGAGATCACTCAAAAAGAATCACTCTAAGTTTGATAATAGTTTTGTGCTTTTGTTTTTTATAACCAATTGGCGCCCCCTTGTACCAACAAAACAGCTCGGACCCATTGAGGCATGGACTCCACAAAACCTCTGAAGGTGTCCTGTAGTATCTGGCACCAAGTACTTTAAGTCCTGTAACTTGTGAGTCGGGGCCTCCATGAATAAGGCTTGTTGTTTTCAGTACACCCCCCCAGATTCTCAATCAGGCTAAGATCTGGGGAATTTGGAGGCCAAGTCAACACTTGGGCTCGTTGTCATATTCGTCAAACCATTCCCAAATAATTTTTGCAATGTGGTAGAGTGCATTATCCTGCTAAAATAGACCATCAGGGAATTCTATTGTCATGAAGGAATGTATGTGGTCTGCAACCATCACTGGGTAGGTGGTACATGTCAAAGTAACATCCAGATGATCCAGATGAATGCAAGGACCAAAGGTTTCCCAGCAGAACACTTAACAGAGCATTGTACTGCAAACCGCTGGCTTGCCTTCTCCTATAGCGCAACCTGCAACCATCTCTTCCCCAGGTAAACGACACAAACACACCCAGCCATCCACATGATCTAAAAGAACACATGATTCATCTGCCCAGGCCACCTACTTCCATTGCTCCACGGTCCAGTTCTGAAGCTTACATGGACACTGTAGGAGCTTTTGACAGTGGACAAGGGTCAGCCGGGTGCTGAGACTGGCCTATAGCTATGCAGCTCCATATGCATCAATTTGTGATGTATTGTGTGTTCCGACACATTTCTATCATGCCTAGTGTTAAGTTTTTCAGCAATATGTACTACAGAAGCTTTTCTGTGGAACTAGACTAGATGGGCTAGCCATCACTCCACATTCACGAATCCCTGAAGCCACAAAAAAAAAAAAAGCCGTAATACCAGGCCACCTTAAATTCCTTCACACCGCCTCATCAGTGTCTTTGTTTAACAGATGTTTCAAATCAAGTCTGACAAAAAGTTCTCCTAGCTCAAGTCTATTTATCTGGGTGTGATAATTCTAGGTCTAGAATTGTATAAGGTAAATAATATACTGTTATTTGAAACTCATGGATTTCATGTGTGTTCCGTGTCTACAACGATTTGGGTAAATGAAGGATGACAGGAAATGCGAAGCAAGAAACACTGAACACATAAACTAAAACAGAAACTTTTTTCATGTTATAGTACTAATGACAAAATGTTGACATGAAGTGTTCAAATATCAAATAAACACTTTCACAAATGGTACATGTCTAACAAAACAAGTGCACTTTTATTCAAGAATATAACTGAAGAAAAAGAAATTGGGTTAGGGTACAATGCTGACACATCCGCTTGCCTGATGCAGAGGTAAGAACTGCTGTCTCTTAATCAAGAGGTTGCCGGTTCGACTCCAGGTCCTTCCACCTCCCCGCAAGAAATGTCCAGTCACACATAAGAACAACGCATCCACACAAGGCATAAAGGCAAAAGATGGCACCATTTGGATGCTGCAAGAGGTTGGGCATCATCCTGCCAGTGAATCTGCCACACACACATCCTTCAACAAAACAGCAGGGCCTACAGAGCTTGCCAAGGTATCGTGCAAGGTAATTAACAGGTGCCACTGCAACTAGATAATCAATGTTATTCACTTCAGTAGTTTTAATATTCAAATATATCCAAAAACTGTAATAAAATATATTCAGACACAAAAGAAAGTCAAGCAACTTCCATACACTTACAGCACTTGCCTAATGCAATTTTTGGGACAACGGAGGCCACAGCCTGAGCTTATTCTGGAAGCTTCAGACTTTAAGGTGGGAACAAATCCAAATAAGACATGAATCAATCACAAAGTAAACTCCTGTATATACCTCATAACAAAAAAGGATGTAGAAGGGAAATGAAAAAACCAATAGCAAAGCTACAGTGGAACCTCGGTTCACGACCATAATTCGTTCCAAACCTCTGGTCGTAAACCGAATTGGTCGTGAACCGAAGCAATTTCCCCCATAGGATTGTATGTAAATACAATTAATCCGTTCCAGACCGTACGAACTGTAAGCTAATATATTTTTTAAAATATTTTTTAAGCACAAATATAGTTAATTACACCATAGAATGCACAGTGCAACAGTAAACTAATGTAAAAACATTGAATAACACTGACACAAACACCCACGCTCCCTGCTCAGCTGCACGTGTAAGCTCGCTCTCAGCTGCACGCACTCTCTCTCTCATCAGCACGCAAGCCTGCTCTCTCTCTCTCTCTCTAACATTGCAGCAGTTCGCGCTATAGTCTTACAACCCGATCGTTGTATAAACACTTTTTTTTGTTTTATGAGTTTTAAGCACGGGGGGAAAAAAGGAACATTTGAACAAATCCGAACTTTATTTAAAACCCAACCACAAGCAACCAAGAAAATAACATTGTAAGAGTTTGTGCTATAGTCTTTATGACCCGATCACTGTATAAACACTAAGCACAGGGGGGAAAAAAGGAACATTTGAACAAATCCAAACTTTATTTAAAAACCAACCACAAGCAACCAAGAAAATAATATTGCAGGAGTTCATGCCCGATCGCTGTATAAACACTTTTTTTAATGAGTTTTAAGCACAGGGGGGAAAAAAAGGAACATTTGAAAAATCTGTAATACAAAAACTAACCATAAACCACCAAGAAACTAACCTTGCATGAGTCGAGTTCTGGCATAAAGTGAGGAGGGACTGGGGGGAGAGGAGGTTACAGTTTTGAGGGAGAGTCTGGCTCCGCGATGGAGGGATGTTTTCCTTCAGGTGTTTTCTCTCTTGTGATTTCTTGGGTTTCTGGCATTTTTAGCTGTTTAGCTGGTGGATCAGACTTAGTGAAATAGCGGTCTAATGTGACTTGCCTTTTCCTACGCATTAAAATTTTTCGGAAATGCGAGACGACATTGTCGTTCATCATGTTTATCACTCTGTTCGTAACCACTTTGTCAGGGTGGTTCTTTTCGAAAAAATCCTGACACTCGTTCCATTTTTCCATGATGGCTTTTATCTCATGACTTTTTATAACTGCCCTTTCTTCTTCTTCCCCGGAGGACTGCTCCTCGGTGAGCAACCTAAGCTGCTCCTGCTGGAGTTTAGAGAGTTCCTCCGTCGTCAGCTCCTCCTTGTGATCCAGGACCAGCTCCTCGTTGTCCTCATTGTCCAATTCAAGACCCATGCTCTTGCCCATGGACACAATCTCATCCACAACAGGAGGCTCAAAGCTTTCTAAAACCTGTTCAGGAATGCATTCTGGCCAAAGTTTCTTCCAGGCCGAGATCAAGGTGCGGTGTGTGACGTCTTCCCAGGCTTTATCAATGAGGCCGATGCAATGAACAATATTAAAGTGGTTCTTCCAGAACTCTTTCAGGGTCAAAGACGTCTCCTCGGTCACATTGAAACACCTGGTGAATAGTTCTTTGGTGTACAGTTTCTTAACATTTGAAATAACCTGCTGGTCCATGGGCTGCAGAAGAGTCGTCGTCGTGTTGGGGGGGAGGAACACGACCTTAATAAAGTCGTACTCCTCGACCATATCGTCAACCAAATTTGGAGGGTGTGCCGGTGCATTGTCCATCAGAAGAATGCATTTTTTAGGCAGGTTATTCTCTTCAAGATATCGCTTCACAGCGGGAGCGAAAGCCTCATGCAGCCATTCCAAAAACAAAGTCCTTGTGACCCACCCCTTCGTGTTTGCCCTCCACATCACAGGCAGTCTGGCTTTGTTTACATTGTGCTGTTTGAAAGCATGAGGGTTCTCAAATTGGTAAACAAGTAGCGGCTTGATTTTTATGTCGCCACTAGCGTTAGCACACAGCAAAACGGTTAACCTGTCCATCATTGGTTTATGGCCGGGCATAGCCTTCTCTTCCTGGGTAATGTAGGTCCTCTTCGGCATCCTCTTCCAGAACAATCCGGTCTCGTCGCAGTTGAAGATTTGTTGCGGGATGTAGCCTTCGTCCTCCACTAATTTTGTGAAATTTTTCACAAATTCTTTCGCAGCTTCAGCGTCTGAACTAGCAGCCTCTCCATGCCTTACCACACTAGGAATGCCACTTCTCTTGCGAAACTTTTCAAACCATCCTCTACTGGCTTTAAATTCCTCACTTTCACCACTCGTAGAAGGATAGTTTTGCAGCAAATCACCATGAATCTTCCTGGCTTTCTCGAATAACATCGCCTCGCTTACGCTATCCCCTGCAAGTTGCTTCTCGTTCAGCCACACTAGCAAAAGTTTTCCCACCTCTTCCAGCACTTGAGGCCTCTGCTTGGTTAACATTGTAACTGCTTTTGCAACATCAGCAGCTTTAATAGATTCTTTCTGCTTTAGAATAGTCGAAATCATAGATTTTGACTTCTTGTACTCGGCGGCAAGATCAGTAACACGAACGCCACGCTCATACTTTTCAATAATTTCTTTCTTTACTTCGATTTCAATTTTCTGCAAAACTTTCTTCTCACCACTCTTCACTTGCTTAGAAGCCATGGTTAACTGCAAAAGCACACGAAATACCGTAGAGCACAAAGAGTTCACAGGTAAAGCACGCACGTCTGACTGAGAACAATGAACAGGGATAGGCTGAACACGTGCTTAAATACAGTAATTGGCGCGTACGAACCGGAAGGGAAATGAAATAGAGCACAAAGAGTTCACAGCCAAAGCACGCATGCAGGCACGTACAAGCAAGCACGTCTGACCAAGAACAATGCAACACGTGCGGAATTCATCGGCGCGCACAAACCAAAAGGGAAACTGGCTTGTTCGTATACCGAGTGTGTGGTCGTGAACCAAGGCAAAAGTTTGGCGAACTTTTTGGTCGTAAACCGAGTTGTACGTGTACCGAGGCGTTCGTGAACCGAGGTTCCACTGTATATGCAAATTCCACCCAGACTGGACCAACCTGCAATTTGTAATTAATAAAATATTAGTATATTGCAAGTGTTCAAATGCAGTAAAAACTACATACATACAAACAGAAGGCTAAGTATGACTTCAAATAAACAGATGTTGGGTATCTGGCGATAGGAATCTATATTTTTGGAAAACCACCCAATATCCACCTATGCATAGAGACGATTAATCATGTCATGATTCCAAAAATAACAGGTGAATGCAGCATTACATATTTTCAGAATTATACACATCTCTCACATTCAGGGTTTGATGCAACAGACAGTGGCAAAACAGTGTTCATGCAGTTGCTGGTACTTATATTAGCTATTTTGACACGCTTTCTAATCTTGATGCTATTTGATCTCGACATGCTAAGAAATGTCACCATTGAGTTACATTTATTAAATTCAGAGTCCAAAATATATTGATTGAAAAGAATCATGGACTTAACAATAATAATGTAGAGATATAGGACCCAACAGTATGAGACGCAAAGAAATGACAACTGTAACTCTAGTCTATTAACAGGTAAAATGAAAATAATTGTTTCCAACCAGCACTGCATACAACTTATACAAACAATTACAAGTAACACAAACAATACTATATTTGGCCAGCAAAATCCTACCACCACCTCCTCACAGGGCCAGCCGGAAACACTTGGCTTACAGTGGGGGCCTTGAACAACAAATGGTGTGTCACCTCAGTTGGGGTATTTTTTCATCACATCAACCATGCTATGCCCTTCAAAACTAGACTTGGTATGCTAGGGTGTCCCCAGTTAATGACATGCATCGCCCTCACCCGAACAATATGAGAAATGTACAAGGGCTACCTGCTCATGGATGGAGTAGGCCAAAGAAGCTAGCTCACTACTGCCACCACATCAATGACAATACTTACGACTGGCAACCATTAACATCGGTACACTTACTGGGCACAGTCATGAATTTGCAGCCAACGACACTGCATGTGTACAGGAGACAAAATTGATGGAGATGTCTGCAAAGGCTACAAAGTCTTCTGCAGTGACCACATGAAAAATCAAAATGGTGCTGAGGTGGTCGTCAGCAAGAAACTTCAGGACAAGTTGTTGAGATTACCGCATCTTTGACTGCCTCTTGTCCATTAAAGTCGACACTGGGTCATCAGTCCTGTGAATGTTCACCTGTTATGCTCAGCAACGGGATGCCCAAATGATTTAAAGGTCGAATTTTGGGAACGCATCAATACTCATCTTCAATCTAACAACCAAGATGAACACCTGTTGGTCAGGAGTGACCTGAATGGTCACGTGGGTACAACGAGCGATGGCTAGACTCGATTCAACGGCAGACAGGGTTTTGGAGACTGAAACTGGTTGCATCCTGGGTTGCACCAAGGCCCACGGTCTCATTAGTGCTAACACCTTCTTGAACAAAAGGCCATCCCAATTGGCCACTTACATTAGTGGCAGACGATTGACCCAAATTGATTATTGACTGATCCACCAGAAGCTGTCCATTGATGCCAAAGTGATTCAATGCAACACCACTGCCCTCCAATATCGGCTACTCATCCACGACTTCCATCTTAACCTTTGGTTGCCACCGTGTCAGCACACAACTTTTCCCAAAAAGTTCAAGTGGTGGAAGATGGTGGAAAATAAGAATCAACTAGCCACTGCCCACAGTCCCCTCGATATAAACTCTGATCAGCCAGTGAAAGCCTTCTGAAGCAATCTCACAGACCAAATCTGCAACGCTGCTGTAAAGACGTTGGGGAAAACTAAGCCTATGTACCGATTTATCAACAAACAAGTCTGGTGGTAGAGTGAGGCAGTCCAGACAGCCATCAACAACAAGAAAGCAGCATACAAGGCCTGGATGCAATCACGTCATTAAGTTATTATTAGATAGATACTTTATTAATCCCAAGGGGAAATTCACATACTCCAGCACCACCTTACTGACACAAAAAACAATATTAAAAATTGATAATAATGCAGGTAAAAAAACAGACAATATCTTTGTATAATGTTAATGTTTACTCCCCCGGGTGGAATTAAAGAGTCGCATAGTTTGGGGAAGGAACGATCTTCTCAGTCTATCAGTGGAGCAGGACATTGACAGCAGTCTGTCGCTGAAGCTGCTCTTCTGTCTGGAGATGACACTGTTTAGTGGATGCAGTGGATTTTCCATAATTGATAGGAGCCTGCTGGGCGCTCGTCGCTCTGCCACAGATGTCAAACTGTCCAGCTCCATGCCAACAATAGAGCCTGCCTTCCTCACCAGTTTGTCCAGGCGTGAGGCGTCTTTCTTCTTAATGCTGCCTCCCCAGCACACCACCGCGTAGAAGAGGGCGTTCGCCACAATCGTCTAATAGAACATCTGCAACATCTTATTGCAGATGTTGAAGGACGCCAGCCTTCTAAGGAAGTATAACCGGCTCTGTCCTTTCTTACACAGAGCATTAGTATTGGCAGTCCAGTCTAATTTATCATCCAGCTGCATCCCAGGTATTTATAGGTTTGCACCATCTGCACACTGTCACCTCTGATGATCACGGGGTCCATGAGGGGTCTGGGCCTCCTAAAATCCACCACCAGCTCTTTGGTTTTGCTGGTGTTCAGGTGTAGGTGGTTTGAGTCGCACCATTTAACAAACTCATTGATTAGGTCCCTATACTCCTCCTCCTGCCCACTCCTGATGCAGCCCACGATAGCAGTGTCATCAGCGAACTTTTGCACGTACCAGGACTCCGAGTTGTATTGGAAGTCCGATGTATATAGGCTGAACGGGGCCGGAGAAAGTACAAAGCACTGAAATCAGCGGGGAAATAAGTATCATCTGCAAAGGCCCAGCACTATGCTAATTTGTATGAAGAGCTGGAAAAACCCAATTTACCATCTTGCCAACACAAGACATTAGTCAGATCACCACTATATAAATGTAATGAATAATAATAATAACATCAACAGCCCCAATAACTAAGTTCTGTGTGAGATCCATGCACCATCCTACAACTCAGGAGTGAATATTTCTGCTGTGAAGGATTTCCACACCCAACGATTCCCAATGCCAAACCAATTCTGGGACCAGTCTTGCCAAGCAGCATCCATGAACTCAACTCTATCATCTGCAAAATGAAGCATGGAAATGCTACCGGGCCCGACAATATTCCTGTTAAACTGTGTACATTTTTTGGATGTCAGTGTTGAAATCCTCATGGTGCTCTTTAACAAGATCATTGAAGGTGGTGTAGTGCCCCAAGCTTAAACAAGGAGCATCACAGTGGCGATCTGGAATAGTAACCGAATGCGCCAACTACCACCAGATCCACCTATTGTGCCATGCAATGAAAACATTTGTGCAGATCCTCGGCATTGGCTTTTGTGTCATCATCAAGATCACCCCAAACCAGAATTGTTTAATTAGGGTAACTAGGACAATAGACACCATCTACGCCAAACGACTGCTAATGAAGAGACATCTGGAAAAGAAAAAGTCTATCCACGTGGCATTCCTCAACCTTGAAAGCGCCTTCGATTGGGTGTTGCACAATTTAATTTCCTGTGGTGGGCTGGCGCTCTGCCCGGGATTTGTTCCTGCCTTGCGCCCTGTGCTGGCTGTGATTGGCTCCAGCAGACCCCCCGTGACCCTGTATTAGGATATAGCAGGTTGGACAATGACAGACAATTTCATTTGGCATGTGCTCCGATCCCAAGGCGTCCCAGAAGCCCACGTGTGCTGGGTCCGAGTCCTGTACCAAGATGTCCTGATGGAATTTCACCACCTTTCTTTATCCAAACCAGCATCCTCCAAGAATCAGTCCTGTCACTTCTCTTGTTTATCCCAAGTATGGACATGGTCACTGCCGATATTCAATCTTCACACTCCTGTATGTCCACAATGTCTTCCTCTCAAAGGAGACACGGCAAGAGGAAAATGGAAAGCAGCTAAACATCAAGAAGACCGTGTACATGAAATGTGGTCCATCCCTATAGATAGCCAGGACCTGATCAAATCCACCCAGTTCAGGTATCTGGTTTCCATGATGAGTACTAATGGCAACACTTAACCCGATGCCCGCACCTGTGTTAATGTCGCCTTGCTCAAGTGGCATCAAGTGAAAGGGATCCTCTTCAATCATAAGATACTCATACACCTCAAGGTTAAAATCTACAAGATGGTGGTGCAGCCAGTGGCCCTGTATGGAGCTGAATGCTGGGAGGCAACTGTGAAACATAAACAAACGCTGCATGTCATGGAAAAGTGAATGCTCTGTTTGGATACTCGGACTGATAAGTTTGGCCCACGTTATGAACAAGGACATTTAGAAGATGTGAGAGACACCCTTACGATGGTATGGTCATATAGTCATGTGTTCAAATGTACAGTATCAGTTTAGATAGAAGACGACTATGTGGCCGGCCAGCCAAAGAAGTGTTGGATAGATAGGCTATGAGAAGGCATGCAGCACTTCGTTTCCCCAAGAAGGGTTGTCTTTGATCCGGTCAAGTGGAGAAAGGCGAACAAACATACAGACTCTGCACCTCTGCAAGCCAAACGCTAGGACAAAGAAAAGAAGAAGAAGAAAGGCAAACAATACTATCTTCACATAGATCTTGAGAAAACCTGGGATTGAAAGAAACTACATTGTGTTTCTTTCCTTCTATTTATTCATGTGCTCACCCAATGGTCGAAAAAATATTTTTATTCTGACGTTATTACAGTTTGAGTATAATTATATTTTATGTTACAGTGCCATATTTATTAAATAAGGCCCATTAATGGACGGAAACCTACGGAGCAAATCAGAAGAGGATACTCTGGATGCCAAGAGGTAGAAAAACTTGTTCTAAATGAGCGTGTAATTATATATTGACATAGTTACATCAGATAAACAATACAACTGATGGCTGTATGTTTATACACAAATAAGAAACAAATATGTCCCAATAGTGAGACTTCCGGGACTTTCCGATAAACAGATGTTATACTGTATTTCGAAGAACTGTCATTAATGACCATAGACACAGTGCTATAATATTTTAACTTACAAACACGTTTCGCTTTTTCAAAAGACAAAACAATGCAAATTTCAGTAGTCAGTTACATTGTGTTATATAGGCGGAAGAATGTACATTCTGGGGGAAAAAAATGCTCCTAAGGTCGAGTGTAGACGTCTACTCGGAAACCCACTGCATTCTGGAAAACGTAGTTTATTATTCTGCGACTTCTCACGTATTTTCCCCAAAACGTTATCGGCACCGACTTCATCTCCCGAAATGCAACGCGATTCGCACGCCGTTCAACCCTAACTAAGTGAACCATGGAGTTTGTAGTTCGCACTCTACCACTTCCACCGTTTATTCAGATCTGCACATACCACCCTTAAAAACTACAAGTGCCATCAAACAACCTAAACAAGTGAACAACTCACTTCCGGCCAACCTCAACCCGAAGCCGAATCTGAAATAGACGTTAGTCGATTTGCGTCTGTGTGCTTTACAAAAATGGAAAAATGAAACGTCGCCTTTTTGATGCACTGTTACTGCGTATAAAGGTGCACCTTGTTTCATTTTAAAACACTCTCATAAGACAGTGTAAGCGTCTGTATGCTTACCTGGGAGGTATCTCACACCCGCTTCCACTCCGCTCGAGCTCGCTGCTCTTCTCGTGAAGCTGCTCGGAACATGTACACGTCACAAACTAAACTAGAACAGCGGTACGAAGAGCCCGCCCCATGCTCTGTAGCTGGAGGAACACGCCGCGCTTACTTAACCAGAGAGGCCTTTTAACATTTCTTCGTGTTAGTCTTCTTGCTACCGAATTTCGCAGTTATTAAATTAGCAAATTACTTTTTAAATAATTTCACTGATAGTTATTGATTACTTGATTTTATAACCATATTATAGTGTCTCTAACAATATCTTAATCGTTTTTTAATCTAAACAAAGAATTAAAGGCATGTACATAACCTACAGTGCCGTGAAAAGCATTTGCACTCTCCGATTTCCCCTGTTTGCAAAATGACAAACAAAAGATTACATACTTTGTTTCTGATAGCGAAACAAATTTAGGATGATGCAAAAGACCACCTAAGGAAACACATTGAACATTTTTTAAATGATCATTTGAGTTATTAAAGGAAAAAAGTCCATCAACACCTACAGTACTTCACCCAGATGAAAAAGTAATTGCTCCCTCAGACACTAAATAACCAATCACCTAAATTTAAATGATTACTGGTTCAGTTAGAATAGACACAGCCAAATTTAATCCAAGAGCACATAGAAAGTTTATCCTGGATGTCACAGAAGAACCTAAATGAACAGGCCCCTGTCGGCTCAGTTAATGTCAGCATTATGGAAGAATAATTTTAGGGTAACATAGCATTCATATTTAAGAAATAGCATAAAGGGTTAATAAATGTCGGAAACGAGATAAAGGTCAAGTGAACTACAAAATGTGCACTGAAATATAAGAATTGGTTTAGGAAAAATACTGAGATGGTCAAGTAAATAATGAATGTACCAGAAGAAAGGTTGATGTAATATGCAAAATGTACTGAAGGATGACT
This sequence comes from Erpetoichthys calabaricus, assembly GCF_900747795.2. Lineage (NCBI taxonomy): Eukaryota > Metazoa > Chordata > Cladistia > Polypteriformes > Polypteridae > Erpetoichthys > Erpetoichthys calabaricus. Next base: position 125,457,630 of record NC_041401.2, read on the forward strand.
AAGAAATCAGCAGATGTCCTATAAACTAGAATGGACAGTTATTATATGCACAGAAGTTTCAAGGGTGGTGGCTCATCTCAAAAGGTATAAGAAGAACCAGAATATAATATAATATACTTTTATTTTATATAAATCATCTGGGTGTAAACCAATGAACCACCCAGAGTAAAATGTATGCATTGACATTGACACTGTATGTAAATTCAGCAGTTTATAAAATGAACCTCTATTCTTTGTTTCTCTGACTATTCTGATCATTCTGACAATGCTGAAACAGACTGCTTTTGAAGAATGCTCCCTCCAAGGCATTTTGCCGACAAGTAATTAAAAGATACAATGAACACCTTTTCTCCAGCCTGATTACTGAATTGTCCTGTTAGAGGACGTTTCTTTCTTTAATAAGATGTTAAATTTCAACCACAGCATTCATTATTCCACTTTTAGAAAGCTATGGGGAAAAATGGTATCCTATGGAAATTTGCAAAGGAAAAACTACTGCTAAACAAGAGGAACATATAGGATCCTCAAACATTTGCAAAAAACATGTTGATTACCCCCAAAATGTTTGGGATAAAGCACCTTGAGCATGGGAAAGGCACTATATAAATAAAATGTATTTATTATTATTGCTGTTGTTGGGTGGACTGATGAGTCAAAAGTGAAATGTTTTTGCAGTCATGGGTCCTGTTACATCTGGCATTAATCTAATGCAGCTTTCCATAATAAGAACACACCCTCAGTCTCAATGGTGGTGGTAGTGTGATGGTGTAGAGAGGGATGCTTTGCCGCTTCAGGACCTGGAAGACGTACCATAACTAAGGACAGCATAAATTCAGCTCCCTACCACAAAGTGATGAAGATGTATGTCCAATCACCAGTCTGAATGAACTGAATCTCAAGGCAATAGGTTATGCAGTAGGACGACAATATGAAGCACAAGAGCAAGTCCACCTCTAAATAACAAAAAAATGAAGGTTTTGGAATGGCCTAGTCAGAGTTCTGACTTGAACCACATTGAGATGTTGGCAGGACATTTAATGGGCAGTTCATAGTCTAAAACCCTCCAAAGTGGCTAGATTAAAAAATTCTTCAGAAAAAAGTGGGCCAAAAGCTCTCCACAGTGATGTCAAAGACTAATCTTCTGTTGCTGGAAGCATTTGATTGCAGTTGTTCCTGCTAAATCTGGCACAAACAAATATTAAGTTTGGGGAGGCAATTATTTTTTCACATTGGTGATATTAGTGTTGGTGGACCTCTTTCCTTCAATAACTCAAATTATCATTTCAAAATGGAGTATTGTGTTTATTTTGTATTTTTATTATATTAAATTTGTTTGGTGGTTGGAAACAATTATTTTCAATAAGGTAAAATAGAGTAAATCAAAAAAGGGGCAAATACTTTATCATGGCACTGTGTTATTCTTTTACAGAAAAAAATGTTACTTTTAAATAATTACTAGGGGGCTCCGCACCCTGCTTGCTTTGCTTGCCCACCCCCGGGTTTGGTTTACCGGATATACAATTTAAAGAGATTGTTATTTTCATGGGAATTGTTACATATACATTATTTTCACTTTTACTTTAAAACTTTGGTAAAAACAACACTTGTCCTTTGTTTCCGGCCCCGGGCGTGGTTAAATCTTTCTCACAGGACGTATAACACTGCTCGTGTTGTGAAGGGGGGGGTGGCTGAACACACGCTAAGGAGATGCCGTTGGATCATCTGCTGTCTTTCTGCGCTGCTGCTGGTGAGCTGCGTGTTCTTCTTGTCGCCCTGCATGTTGATCATTTCAAAGCCTGTACAGCAGCTGTCCTTTTGCCACTTCGTGTCTCTGCCACTCGCATTGTGAAGGGGGGGGGGGGGGCTGAACACACTCTAAGGAGTTGCAGTCAGGTCATCTGTTGGCTTGTTGCTGCTGACGAGCTGTATTTTCTGCTTGTTGCATTTTGCGTTGATCATTTCAAAGCCTGTACAGCAGCTGTCCTTTTGCCACTTCGCGTCTCTGCCGCTCGCGTTGTGAAAGGGGGGTGGGGGGGCTGAACGCATACTAAGGAGAAGCGGTCGGATCATCTGCTGGCTTCCTGCTGCTGCTGCTGGGAAGCTGTGTGTTCTGTTTGTCACTTGTTGTTTTAAGAGCTGGGAGCACATGATGTCTGTCTGCCAAAAGCATTCCAACAACTGCTTGGTTAGATGTCCGTGAACTTGTTTTAAATGTTGTCTTACTGCCTTGTCTCTCATGACTTTAAAGTGTCTCTCGCAGGACATCAAATTATCTTCGCGTGATGTTAAAATGTCTCTCGCGGGATGTCAAATTGTCTTCCGAGAACATCATGTCTCATCTCCCTAGTCTCCCTCCCAGGATTTTTTTTATAATAGAGAGACAATCCATTTAATGTTCAAATGTACAGTGCATCCGGAAAGTATTCACAGCGCATCACTTTTTCCACATTTTGTTATGTTACAGCCTTATTCCAAAATGGATTAAATTCATTTTTTTCCTCAGAATTCTACACACAACACCCCATAATGACAACGTGAAAAAAGTTTACTTGAGGTTTTTGCAAATTTATTAAAAATAACAAAACTGAGAAATCCCATGTACATAAGTTTTCACAGCCTTTGCTCAATACTTTGTCGATGCACCTTTGGCAGCAATTACAGCCTCAAGTCTTTTTGAATATGATGCCACAAGCTTGGCAAACCTATCCTTGGCCAGTTTCGCCCATTCCTCTTTGCAGCACCTCTCAAGCTCCATCAGGTTGGATGGGAAGCATCGGTGCACAGCCATTTTAAGATCTCTCCAGAGAAGTTCAATCAGATTCAAGTCTGGGCTCTGGCTGGGCCACTCAAGGACATTCACAGAGTTGTCCTGAAGCCACTCCTTTGATATCTTGGCTGTGTGCTTAGGGTCGTTGTCCTGCTGAAAGATGAACCGTCGCTCCAGTCTGAGGTCAAGAGCGCTCTGGAGCAGGTTTTCATCCAGGATGTCTCTGTACATTGCTGCAGTCATCTTTCCCTTTATCCTGACTAGTCTCCCAGTCCCTGCCGCTGAAAAACATCCCCACAGCATGATGCTGCCACCACCATGCTTCACTGTAGGGAGGGTATTGGCCTGGTGATGAGCGGTGCCTGGTTTCATCCAAACTTGACGCCTGGCATTCACACCAAAGAGTTCAATCTTTGTCTCATCAGACCAGAGAATTTTCTTTCTCATGGTCTCAGAGTCCTTCAGGTGCTTAATGGCAAACTCCAGGCGGGCTGCAATGTGCCTTTTACTAAGGAGTGGCTTCCATCTGGCCACTCTACCATACAGGCCTGATTGGTTGATTGCTGCAGAGATGGTTGTCCTTCTGGAAGGTTCTCCTCTCTCCACAGAGGACCTCTGGAGCTCTGACAGAGTGACCATCGGGTTCTTGGTCACCTCCCTGACTAAGGCCCTTCTCCCCCGATCGCTCAGTTTAGAAGGTCGGCCAGCTTTAGGAAGAGTCCTGGTGGTTTCGAACTTCTTCCACTTATGGATGATGGAGGCCACTGTGCTCATTGGGACCTTCAAAGCAGCAGAAATGTTTCTGTAACCTTCCCCAGATTTGTGCCTTGAGACAATGCTGTCTTGGAGGTCTACAGACAATTCCTTTGACTTTATGCTTGCTTTGTGCTCTGACATGAACTGTCAACTGTGGGACCTTATATAGACAGGTGTGTGCCTTTCCAAATCATGTCCAATCAACTGAATTTACCACAGGTGGACTCCAATTAAGCTACAGAAACATCTCAAGGATGATCAGGGGAAACAGGATGCACCTGAGCTCAATTTGAGCTTCATGGCAAAGGCTGTGAATACTTATGTACATGTGCTTTCTCAATTTTTTTATTTTTAATAAATTTGCAAAAATCTCAAGTAAACTTTTTTCACGTTGTCATTATGGGGTGTGGTGTGTAGAATTTTGAGGAAAAAAATGAATTTAATCCATTTTGGAATAAGGCTGTAACATAACAAAATGTGGAAAAAGTGATGCCCTGTGAATACTTTCCGGATGCACTGTATATAATATTTGGTGTAGAACATACCTTGCTCACTCTGTTAACTTTCACGTGAATCCATTAAACATCTAAATTAATGTGTTCATGTTATCCAAAATAATTATAAGATCATTCATCCATCCATTTCCTGGACTGTATTATCCATAACCGTAATCCATAATGTTGTAGTAGTCTATAAATCTTATCTTACATATTTCTTTATGCAGAATATCTGTGCGACCGACATGGGACTGATCATTGATAAATTCCTGATAATTTACCAAATACCATGAATTTAACTTTCTAGTGAGTCTTGCAACTGTGTAATTAAACAACTTTGTCTATAAACATTTTCATTTTCTGTTTTTGATCCAGTTGAGAAGAAACATGTAATGACTTCTCAGTAAACATGGCTAAAAACTCAATAAAAATCTTAAACATGCATTTTTTTATTTTTTCATTTTTACTTCTTTCTTATTTTTGACTTAAATTATTTCAAGGTAAGCAGTGGCCTGGTGTCTTTTCCAGGGTTGCTTCCTGCCTTGTACCTGATGCTGCTAAGATAGGATCCAGCTTCCCTTGACCCTTAAATGGATTAATTAAGCATGTGTAAGAGCATTACAGTATGTTACGTTACTGCATAACAGCATTGGAAGTTTATTTTCTCAAAACCTTATTTTCCACCTCTGGAGAAATTATTGTAAGTAAATATACAATTTTAAATGTATTAATTGATTATGTAAGTGTACATGCATGCATTCCATATAAGTGCTTGATATTGTACTTTTTTGTTACAGATTTATATTGGTGTACCTGTGAGTGTGTTCTTGATGTCTTCAGAGTGGGTTGGAGTATAAAAATAAACTTAACTAAAATATATATACATTATTCTTTCTTAAAGTGATTCTGTAGTATAATCTAGCATGTCTGTGCTTTTTTTAAACAAACAATACATCTCTGGCAAGGTATTTCTAAACGTGGTATGCACCATAATGAGTATAAATTGCTTCTACAAGACTGAGACGATAGGCAAGAGTCACCATGGTGTGGTATGTCAGATGGTGCTCTAAGTGGATAATACACAGAAACATTGACATTACCAGTGAGAGTGACATAATATGGAGGACAAGCAAGAGGTTAGCAAAATCTCCCTGGCTAGCAGATGCCATTTTTCAAGGATGAAGCAGCTGGTAATCAATGCATGCACAATTACACTGATCAGCCTTAACATTAAATCCAAGTGCCTGTAGACATCCCCACCCCCCTTATGTGGTGGAGTGGCAACTCTGAGGCTGGGGATCTGTGCTGGCAATTGGAAGGTTGTAAGTTCAAATACTGTAAACACCAGAAGTGACTATACTTCGTTTGGGCCTTCAGCAAAGCCTTTAACCTCCATCGTGGGTAGGACATTCACCTGCATCCAGAACTCCAAGCAGGTCCTCCAACTTGCAGGGAAAACTTGGGGGTTGGTGGAACGACTGGAACTCCAGCCCCTTTAAAAAAAAAACCTCACACTTCCAGTGTGGTGCTGAGGTGTCACCCGTTGCATGGCTGCACTCGGTCCTAATCCAAGTGGTTTGTTGTGTGGTGCATCCAGCAACACGCTACAATCACCACATGCTCCCAACCTCTCTCTCTCCCCTTATGCCTCCAAAACAGCTCTGACCAGCTCTAAAGATGTCTTATGGTATCACCAAGATGTTAGAAGCAGATCCTTTAAATACTGTAAGTTGCAATGCAGAGATCAGACTTAGACTTAGATCAGACTTGCATATTCAGCAAATCTCACAAATGCTTAATCAGACTGAGAAGAATTCAGACTGGGAAATTTGGAGGCCAAGTCAAGACCTTGAACTGTTTGTCATGTTCTTCAAAACATCGTGATCCATTTTTGCAGTGGAACGGTGCATTATCCTGCTAAAAGAGGCCAATTCCATCAGGGAATACAATTCCCATGAAGGGGTCTAAATGATCTGAAACAATTTTAGATAGATGTTACGTATTAAAGTAACATCCATAAGAATGCCAGGACCCAGGGTTTCCCAGCTGAACATTGCCTAGAGCATACACTGCCTTGGCCATCTTGCCTCCTTCCCATTGTGTGTCCTGCTGCCATCTCTTTCCCATAAAAATGATGCAAACAAACATCTGGCTGTCCAAATGATCTAAAAGAAAACTTCATTCATCAGACAAAGTAACTTTATTCCAAAACCCTCACTTGCCCATTATAGACTCATTTGGAAGTGGACAAGGGTCAATATGGGCACTGTTACTAGTCTGCAGCTACACAGCCCCATACAGAGCAAGCAGTCAGAATGCCCTGTTGTTCCCCACACGCATCAATGAGCCTTAGACACCCACAACTCAGTCACGAGTTCACTGGTTGTCCTTCCTTGGATAACTTTTGGTAGGTAATAAACAATGCATACTGGGAACATCGCCCAGCACCTGCCATTTTGGAGATGCTCTGTCTCAGTCGTCTAGTAATCACAATTTGGCCCATGTCAGTCGCACAGATGCTTATGCTTGCCCATTTTTCCTATTTGCAAGACATCACCTTCAATAATTGACTGTTCACTTGCTTCCTAATATATCACACCCCTTGACAGGCATCATTTTGGAAAGGTATTCAATGTCACTCACTTCACTTGTCAATTGTTTTAATATTGTGGCTGATTGGTGTATGTCTTGTTAGATAGATAGATAGATAGATAGATAGATAGATAGATAGATAGATAGATAGATAGATAGATAGATAGATAGATAGATAGATAGATAGATAGATAGATAGATAGATAGATAGATAGATAGATAGATAGATAGATAGATAGATAGATAGATAGATAGTGTGATGGACGACCGGGACGCTACATGGTGACTTCCCTGCAGCTTAGTGGTGCCCCGGATTCCTGCGGGCACCATGGGAGATGGAGTTCGGCTTCACAGCCCTGCTGGATACCATGGGTGCCGCTGTGTAACGCTGCAGGGAGAAGCGGGATTTTTGTTTCCCATATAGCCCGGAAGTACTCCCAAGTCACAGGGACAGAAGAACAGAAGTACTTCCGGGCTGAAGAAAATACAAGTCTCCATCTGACAGAAGGACAGGAGCACTTTCGGGTGAAGGACTATATAAAGGACTAGTGGAGACCCAGCAAGTGAGCCAGAGTTGGGAGGGAGTGTGACAGAGCTGCTGGGAGGAGAGGAGGAAATTTATTGTGTTTATTCATTGTGTATTTATTGTGGCTGGGGTGCTTTGGAGGAACTATTTAAGAAGAACATTAAAATTCTTCTTGGTGCTTTTAAACCTGTGTTCGGAGCATCTATCTGTTGGGGAAAGGTGGGCAATAGCACCACCAAGCGTCCATTTACTTACAATAGATAGATAGATAGATAGATAGATAGATAGATAGATAGATAGATAGATAGATAGATAGATAGATAGATAGATAGATAGATAGATAGATAGATAGATAGATAGATAGATAGATAGATAATCAAAAATGCACTAAATATTTTATGTAAACTTTGATTCAGATATTACTTATTATTACATGTTTACGAAGTTGCTGATGCATTTGTGAATGTTTAAGATTCTGAAAATGATTGCAGTTTTTATGGTAACTTGTATTATGGAAATTGAATTTATTTAACCATTTAGATTTCTTTTCAATAAATCCAAAAGTTAAACAAAAGATGTTTAATTAGATTTTTTTATCCAAAAATTCTGACCTTCATATTTCTTTGAACCTATGTATTCATATGACATAGACTTCAGTGACATATTTAAAAATTAAATAACATATTTGGCAGATCCATTGACAAATCATTATGGGCCAGCTCTCCAAAGTGCAATGGCAGAAAGGCTAACCCCAATGAGACAAGTGGGAGTATCCTGCCCCACTCTGAATATACAGTACAGGTTTGTCTTTTTGAAGATCACCTGTGGTATGCTTCTTTCAAAATCAGTAGGTGTCACTGTAAACAAGCTGTCCTGAATTTTATAGGATACAACAAAATCTTGAAGTATTTCCAGAATAGGGATTTAAGATCTACTTCCTGACTGCAGAACATCTAGACTTGGGAAGTGAGTTGAGTTGAAGCCAAATGAGTTCTTTTGTGGTACTAGGAGGACAGAAAAGTGGTACACCTCATCTGAGAGAAAAGGCAAAGAGGTTTGCTTATTTAGGTCCAGTGTGGACCTTTGCAGATCTGATGAGGTACCATACCAGTCTCCATTGAGGACAGATTCCACTGTGCACCTATGCAAGTTTGTGAGTATAGAAACACCAAAGCTTCCATATATGTCCAAAGAAGTAAAGGCATTGGTGAGGATTCTTCATAGTAATTAAGATGTATTGTGCCCTTATTGCATCATTCAGTGATGGTGACTCCAACAAATTTAAAATTGCTTAACCTCTCCACACTTTCCTCTCCAGTGTAGATGATCTGTCTCCTCCTTCCTGATGTCAATGCCATCCCTTTAATTTTATTGATATTAAAAGACAGATCTGTGGCATCATTGGGGGTGTGCTCCTGGAACTTTAGCTGCTGATCTCATGCATGAACACCCTGATCTTTGAGAGCCTCACCCAAACCCATCCAATGGACTTAAGCTTCCAATCCCTAATCTTTGAAAGCCCAGCCCTTCTTCCTCCCATTCCACAATCTGACATTCAAGGACAACTGCACAAAAACCCATTTCTTTGACTGGGCAAAAACTCCATATGGTAACCCCCTATCCGCTTTTCCATCTAACATGGCATTATCAGAGGAGGGAGTCAAGCCCCTAAAACGTGCTAAAGCTAGAAATGTCCCTGGGATAGAATATTACCTTAGCAAGAACAATTATGACACAAACAACAATGTCTGGCGCGTATGAAATGTTGAACCTTGTTCAAAAAGTGCAGTGCAAAACTCTTTCAATAAATAATCTCTATAAAAACAGAGGATTCTTGAAAGATAAACATCAATAAATAAATCCAATAAATACAGTACATTAAAAATCAAGAAAAAAAGGAGAGTCAGAATTGACTTAATCATCATCCTCTTGTGCCCTAGTGCATCTTTCTCTCTCTCCTTCTCTTTCTACCCCATCTCCCTTGCTCACTGTGCTGGTCTTCTCAGAAGGGCAATGACACCATTGATCGGCTCTTGTCCCAACCACCATCCTCCGATGCCCGTTGATACCCACTAAGCCCGACTCCCTCATGCCACCACTATTCTTTGGTCCTGGGGAACAATCAGCCTCCCCGGTGACACAGTGGTAGTGCTGCTGCTGTCCAGTAAGGAGACTGTGGAAGATTGTGGGTTTGCTTCCCGGTTTCTCCCTATGTGCATAGCGCTTTGAGTACTGAGAAAAGCGCTATATAAATGCAATGAATTATTATTATTAACAGTAGCAACCCCATCTCTGGAGCTCCGTTCCTCTTACTTTCTCTTGGGACATTCTGATCACCTTTCCCCCTCTCTTCCATACTAGCTCAATCACCCAATTCTGCCCTACTTTCTCTTTATCTCTCTTGAATAATTTAAAATTTCTGATTTATTTATTTCTCTCCACTCATTCTCAATCATTTCTCTTTCACCCTTTTAGACATATTCAGACCATTTTATGCCTGATGAGTGCAGGTGCACTGAACAATCTGAAAAGCCTGATCTGAGGGATGGCAGCGCTAATTGTGCCCGTGTACATGACGTACAATTAGCCAGTCCCCCTATTAAGTTCTCCAAAGTGCATATACATTCATAAAGCCTGAGACCCAATTTTTTTAAAAGCCGCACCGCCATGGACCTGTTTCACAGATCTGGTCTTAATTGACAAGTAACAAACTATCACGAAAAGAGGAATTTTGAAATAAATAGTGATGGCATTAAAAGAGACCGATTCGAAAATGTACCATTCGAAAAAGGCACATTGTGAAATAAAAACGGTCTTCAGAAATATGGCACTTTTGGAATATCCATCCATCCATCCATTGTCTCCCGCTTATTCGAGGTCGGGTCGCGGGGGCAGCAGCTTGAGCAGAGATGCCCAGACTTCCCTCTCCCCGGCCACTTCTTCTACCTCTTCCGGGAGAATCCCAAGGCGTTCCCAGGCCAGTCGAGAGACATAGTCCCTCCAGCGTGTCCTGGGTCTTCCCCGGGGCCTCCTCCCGGTTAGACGTGCCCGGAACACCTCACCACCTCTCGATGCGGAGGAGCAGCGGCTCTACTCTGAGCCCCTCCCGGATGACTGAGCTTCTCACCCTATCTTTAAGGGAAAGCCCAGACACCCTGCGGAGGAAACTCATTTCAGCCGCTTGTATTCGCGATCTCGTTCTTTCGGTCACTACCCATAGCTCATGACCATAGGTGAGGGTAGGAACATAGATCGACTGGTAAATTGAGAGCTTCGCCTTGCGGCTCAGCTCCTTTTTCACCACGACAGACCGATGCAGCGCTCGCATTACTGCGGATGCCGCACCGATCCGCCTGTCGATCTCACGCTCCATTCTTCCCTCACTCGTGAACAAGACCCCGAGATACTTGAACTCCTCCACTTGGGGCAGGATCTCGCTACCAACCCTGAGAGGGCACGCCACCCTTTTCTGGCTGAGGACCATGGTCTCGGATTTGGAGGTGCTGATTCCCATCCCAGCCGCTTCACACTCGGATGCGAACCGATCCAGAGAGAGCTGAAGATCACGGCCTGATGAAGCAAACAGGACAACATCATCTGCAAAAAGCAGTGACCCAATCCTGAGCCCACCAAACCGGACCCCCTCAACGCCCTGGCTGCGCCTAGAAATTCTGTCCATAAAAGTTATGAACAGAATCGGTGACAAAGGGCAGCCCTGGCGGAGTCCAACTCTCACTGGAAACGGGTTTGACTTACTGCCGGCAATGCGGACCAAGCTCTGGCACCGATCGTACAGGGACTGAACAGCCCTTATCAGGGGGGCCGGTACCCCATACTCTCGGAGTACCCCCCACAGGATTCCCCGAGGAACACGGTCGAATGCCTTTTCCAAGTCCACAAAACACATGTAGACTGGCTGGGCAAACTCCCATGCACCCTCCAGGACCCTGTTAAGGGTATAGAGCTGGTCCACTGTTCCGCGACCAGGACGAAAACCACACTGTTCCTCCTGAATCCGAGGCTCGACTATCCAACGGACCCTCCTCTCCAGGACCCCCGAACAGACTTTTCCAGGGAGGCTGAGGAGTGTGATCCCTCTGTAGTTGGAACACACCCTCCGATCCCCCTTCTTAAAGAGGGGGACCACCACCCCGGTCTGCCAATCCAGAGGCACTGTCCCTGATGTCCATGCGATGTTGCAGAGGCGTGTCAACCAAGACAGTCCTACAACATCCAGAGCCTTGAGGAACTCCGGGCGTATCTCATCCACCCCCGGGGCCCTGCCACCAAGGAGTTTTTTGACCACCTCGGTGACTTCAGTCCCAGAGATGGGGGAGCCCACCTCTGAGTCCCCAGGCTCTGCTTCCTCATTGGAAGGCATGTTAATGGGATTGAGGAGGTCTTCGAAGTACTCCCCCCACCGACCCACAATGTCCCGAGTCGAGGTCAGCAGCGCACCATCCCCACCATATCCAGTGTTGACACTGCACTGCTTCCCCTTCCAGAGACGCCGGATGGTGGACCAGAATCTCCTCGAAGCCGTCCAAAAGTCGTTCTCCATGGCCTCCCCAAACTCCTCCCATGCCCGAGTTTTTGCCTCAGCAACTACCAAAGCCGCATTCCGCTTGGCCTGCCGGTACCTATCAGCTGCCTCCAGGGTCCCACAGGACAAAAGGGTCCTGTAGGACTCCTTCTTCAGCTTGACGGCATCCTTTATCGCCGGTGTCCACCAAAGGGTTTGGGGATTGCCGCCACGACAGGCACCGACCACCTTACGGCCACAGCTCCGGTCAGCTGCCTCAACAATAGAGGCACGGAACATGGCCCATTCGGACTCAATGTCCCCCACCTCCCTCGGGATGTGGTCGAAGTTCTGCCGGAGGTGGGAGTTGAAGCTACTTCTGACAGGGGGCTCTGCCAGACGTTCCCAGCAGACCCTCACAACACGTTTGGGCCTACCACGCCTGACCGGCATCCTCCCCCACCATCGAAGCCAACTCACCACCAGGTGGTGATCAGTTGACAGCTCTGCTCCTCTCTTCACCCGAGTGTCCAAGACATGTGGCCGCAAGTCCGACGACACGACCACAAAGTCGATCATCGAACTGAGGCCTAGGGTGTCCTGGTGCCAAGTGCACATATGAACACCCCTATGCTTGAACATGGTGTTCGTTATGGACAATCCGTGACGAGCACAGAAGTCCAATAACAAAACACCGCTCGGGTTCAGATCAGGGGGGCCATTCCTCCCAATCACACCCTTCCAGGTCTCACTGTCATTGCCCATGTGAGCATTGAAGTCTCCCAGCAGAACGAGGGAGTCCCCAGAAGGTATGCCCTCTAGCACCCCCTCCAGGGACTCCAAAAAGGGTGGGTACTCCGAACTGCTGTTCGGTGCATACGCACAAACAACAGTTAGGACCCGTCCCCCCACCCGAAGGCGAAGGGAGGCTACCCTCTCGTCCACCGGGGTAAACCCCAATGTACAGGCTCCAAGTCGGGGGGCAATAAGTATACCCACACCCGCTCGGCGTCTCTCACCGGGGGCAACTCCAGAGTGGTACAGAGTCCAGCCCCTCTCAAGGAGATTGGTTCCAGAGTCCAAGCTGTGCGTCGAGGTGAGTCCGACTATATCTAGCCGGAACCTCTCAACTTCGCGCACTAGCTCAGGCTCCTTCCCCTTCAGAGAGGTGACATTCCACGTCCCAAGAGCCAGCTTCTGTAGCCGAGGATCGGACCGCCAAGGTCCCCGCCTTCGGCCACCACCCAACTCACACTGCACCCGACCTCCTTGGCCCCACCCACAGGTGGTGAGCCCATGGGAAGGGGGACCCACGTTGCCTCTTCGGGCTGTGCCCGGCCGAGCCCCATGGGTGCAGGCCCGGCCACCAGGCGCTCGCCATCGAGCCCCACCTCCAGGCCTGGCTCCAGAGTGGGGCCCCGGTGACCCGCATCCGGGCAAGGGAAAACGCCGTCCAAAATTGTTTTTCATCATAGGAGGTTTTAACCGCTCTTTGTCTCATCCCTCACTTAGGACCAGTTTGCCTTGGGTGGCCCTACCAGGGGCATAAAGCCCCGGACAACAGAGTTTCTAGGATCATTGGGACACGCAAACCCCTCCACCACGATAAGGTGGCGGTTAAAGGAGAGGACTTTTGAAATAAATCCTGCAATAATAATCCATCCATCCATTTTCCAACCCGCTGAATCCGAACACAGGGTCATGGGGGTCTGCTGGAGCCAATCCCAGCCAACACAGGGCACAAGGCAGGAAACAATCCTGGGCAGGGTGCCAACCCACCACAGGACACACACAAACACATCCACACACCAAGCACACACTAGGGCCAATTTAGAATCGCCAATCCACCTAACCTGCATGTCCTTGGACAGTGGGAGGAAACCGGAGCCCCCGGAGGAAACCCACGCAGACACGGGGAGAACATGCAAACTCCACGCAGGGAGGACCCGGGAATCGAACCCAGGTCCCCAGATCTCCCAACTGCGAGGCAGCAGCGCTACCCACTGCGCCACCGTGCCGCCCTGCAATAATAATACAATGATGAAATTGTATTTCATAATAATTAGATGACTTTTCATAATAATTTAATTAGTTTTATTTAATTACACCTCTTCACAGTGTGTGAACTCATTAATATTCAGTATATCGCTTTACCGCATGGTTACTATTTTATTGCCACAAATACCATTCCAGCGTATAGCGGGGATGTATCATGTTGTTCCACCTCCCACCCTCAAGGTGGCGCGGTAAAAGATTTTGCCAAATGGGTGGAATGGCGCTGATCACTCCGCCCTTGTTGCTTGGAGGAGGTGTAACCAAAATTAGCTCCAACGGATGTTGTGCGCGAATCTTCACTTCGAATCAGTGAACTGGTGACAGCGAAGAGATTAAAAGAGGTCGTGGCGTCCTGTACGAGTCCGACAAGGCAGCCAACTTTACCCAGTCCTTAGAACTAAGAAGAAGTGATACGGACAATCCCGGGTTTAGTTTCTTTGCTCTGGAGCCTCTGCCGATGGAAAACAATCTGAACTTGCAGCCCCAGGGAGGTGGAGGACAGGGAGACTACTTGCCAGGGAAATACGTTCGGAATGCATGTTAAAGGCTGCAAAAGTGCTGGTGAGAACGGCAATAATAAGAGATGCCCGAATAATGGGGCGCACGGAGCTGTCAAAATAAACTGGCTCGGGCAAGTTGAAAACTGCCGCCTTGGAACTTCAACTTTAAGTCGCTTTAAAGAGTTAAAAATACAAAGTTTCATGCATGTCAGCAAGTAAACTGCAAGTACACGGGAGACGTGCATTTGGAAACTCACTAAAGTAGACGACGTCCACGTTACAAAGTGGCATATGGCTTTGGCGGATGAATTGTTCATTTTACTATTTGGGAAATTTAATAACCTCGAAGGTGAACATTACACGAGCAATTAGAAACCTTGGAAATACATACCACCTAGAATTGTATAGGTAAATCAACCGCGAAAAGTGCAAACGTTGACACGCTATAAAGTGGAAAGGAATAAGGAAAAAAGTGAAATGTATACCATTCTAGTTACAAGTTTAAAAATGTTGACCTAGAACTATGTTTTTATGAAGCGTTGACGATCACTACCCACCTCGCAGTTCTGTGTAATGATAACATATTCTTGAAGATTTTTTAAAGTACTGTAGTCACGTAATCTGCCATTTTCATATTAAGACATTTGATTTATCAGTAAGACAAAAGTGTAACATTTGAAACAGTACATAGTTTTTCTTTCTCAGAATTTATTTCATTCTCCAAATGGGATTGTTTTACTTGTTTTTGTAATACATGGATTGTAAGACTTAGGTTATAAGTACTTTAACAGCCATCCTTCGTCCCATGAAAGTCAGATGCACTAGCTCCTATTGTGACGTTTTATCTAACTGGAGTTTACTTTATTTTCCTACTTGTGCAGTAAAGACGCAGAAAAGCAGTTCTCGTTTTTAAGCTTTGCAATGGGAAGGAAAAAAAAGACTCTCCATGACTATGCAGCTGAGTTCAGTGACCTGGCGGTGAAGAGGCATGTAGTGGAGCAGCATGAATCTGGAGAGAGAACTCTTGTGGAACTTCTTTACTGTCGGTCCTGCGGGATTCCAATGAGAGTTCGACGGGATCGGATCCTGGAGCACCTGGCTTCAGCACGCCACTACCGCAACAGAAGGCTGATTAAGCAGCAGTGGGAAAGGAAGTCTTCCTTAATGTGAGTGTTGACAAAAGACAGAGTTCAGTGTTTCGTTATCTGCATTGTAGCACAATTGGTAAAACTATTTAATGATGCACATTATAAGGAAAGAGGTATAAACAACCATCAAAATGGCACGAAGTGTGTAAATCTTTTCATCTTTAGACTTAAATGCTTTTAATGTAAATCGATTAATCTTATTTAGTCATGCTTTGGCTTTAGAGGCACAAATGACTTCAGGCAGCACCTGCATAAAGGCACAAATCACCTTTGCATGCTGCAACAAATACTTACTAATAAAGGACTAACTTATTGATTGATCCCAGTTAATATGCCATTCTTTGGGAAGTATAATAGAATAAACTGGAGAAAAAAAATCTCAGATGTACACAGTTTGAGCTGTGCATGTTCAACACAGATAACAACAGGCTCGGTTTCAAACTCGGTCTGCTTTGCCTTGTTTATTGTTTAAAGTGTTAACTTCATAGCTTGTAAATACTTTGCAGTCACTTTTTATGTAGCTTTTAACAGCAAGGCCCATTGTAGTGCAAAGAAGGAGTCATTATTGTGTCAAAATGACATGCAGTAACTCACGTACAACCAAGAATGTAATATTGACAGCATCAAGAGAAACTTGGAGAGAACCCGATATTAAGCATAAACAACCATGCGTTTTGAAATGGAGAAATCGGTTGGAACCAGATAACCTCTACTATGTTATGTTTTAGTAGCTGCAATAAGCTCAATAGCAGTAGTACTGTATATGAATATGTGGTATAGATTACAGCAGATATGGAAATGTCATATCTTCCTCAAATGTTATTGATCTGTATAAAAAAGTAAAGTAAAATATATATCATGAGCTTGTTAGCATGCATCAAAGAAAGCATTTCTGGATCTAACATAAGTTTGCTTTGGTCAATAATGTGTCTTTTAGTTGAAGTCTACAGATACTGAAGAGCAGCAGAACATGAACAGAACCATTGTCAAAACCATAAGTCAGTAGAGAAGGCAATATACAAAGGTTCATTATCAGACCATAGACTGCACCATACCAGAGAAAGAGAGATCATTTAGAGATGGGCAATGGTAACTAAATATTTGATTGTGTAAAGAAAAGTGGGGGGAGGTTAGAGTAGTGTTTGAATACCTACAATCTTCGGTATGAATGCAGAGTGAAGAGGTGAATTTTGTCCATAAGACCCTTCAAACTTCATTTTGATTTTCATGTTTGCCCAGCAGAGCCAAAGGGCTCTCCTCCTACCCACCCATTTTGGTGAAGAAGTGGCGTGTCTGTATTTGATTTCCTTTGATTACATCTGGCCTTTAAAGGTTCATTGTCTTAAATAGCCTACCAAAACTGTAGGTGTTTGTGGTGAAAAATCAGAACCTATATAAAGAGTTGGTTGTTTTATTTGTGCTGTATTTAATGTTATACAGTGGCATCTCATTTACATGTAACCTATGGATCTTCTACATCATGGCCTAACCATTAAGTATTTAGCATAGTTATCTGCAGCAGGTTTGTAAGGTAAACTGCCTGTAACTTGTTAGACCAGTGGAGATAAGTGATTTTGCAATATGTCAGCTCCGTAGCTTTGGGAATAAGAATTGTCTCCAAAGATGCACATGTACGCCCAGAGAAGTGCTGTGCAGCTGGAGGTGGTACTTTTGCAGCTGTGAGCAAGCAGGAAAGACTTTGGATATGGTCAAGACAGCAAATATTGATTCACTCGGAAGCTTTTGCAGAGTTACTGTAAGTATATCTACTATCAGCAGATAGCACACTACCACTAAAACAGATTGTGTAGGTTACTTTAAATTTGAGTTTTTACAAATAATGGACAGCTTTAAAATATGGTCCCAGTAATATGTGGGTTTATATCTTTTTGAAATCTAATACTCTTCGTGAATAAGTCTCCCCCACTGTACAGTGAGATTACTAGCACTGAATTTGCTGTGTGAAGCAGGTGGTAGGTCTACAGCTGCAGCTGGCTTCCACTTTGTTTATTAAAAAAAAACAAAAAAAACTTTCCTGTCAGTTTTGGGTATAAACATGGTTGAAACATGATTCTCTCTACCAGTGATAATGCTCTGTATACTATTTATTGGATAAAAGGATCAGATTATTTTGTACATCATCCTAGTATAGGTTAAATTTATTGAATATACAGAAAAATAGATCTAGAGAGCAAAAAGCAAGTACCATTTAACTGCAGCCATAGGGTACACAGGATATTGATATTTCAGAAAGGTGTCTGCCTAGGCTTATGCTTTGTTAAATATTTAATGGTGTCTTTTGTACATTTTAATTACATTTAGTAAATGTTTAATTACATTTAATGGTGTCTTTTGTACATTTTAATTACATTTAGTAAATATATGAGCATTTTATAGGTTTAAGGTAATAACAAGCAAATGTTTTTTTTTCTTACTATTTTGTTTAGGTGAATAAAAGTGATTCCCTATAATTGGTGTTTTGTGTTTTAAGCATCATGGAGGAGAATACAAGGAAGATGCTTAAAGAGTAGATAGTCCTGGGGAGGTGCACATTGTGGAATGTTGTTATGAAGCACTGTTTTTTTACTCCTTGGCTTACAGTGCTGTATGAAAGAAAGCTGCAATAAAATACAAAGCACAGTCCTGTAAAATTACTGTTTTATTGCTAATACACTTGTTGCTTGTTTCTTTAAAAGTAACTTTGATGGTACTGTTCCTCAGTTGTACTCCATAATCAGGCGAGTGGCATTCTGTTTAGTCTGTGCTCACTGCAGTTACAAGTTCAGAACACACATGTAGAGGAGAAATAGTGTCCACTGGTGCCTTTCAATCAGAGTATACAAGACAAACAGACCTGGGGCCTCATGTATAAACGGTGCGTACGCACAGAAATGTTGCGTACGAACCTATCCACGCTCAAATCGCGATGTATAAAACCTAAACTTGGCGTAAAGCCACGCACATTTCCACGGTAACTCGTTCCTTGGCGTACGCAATTTATCCGCCCGGTTTTGCAGACTGGCGGCACCCAGCGTCAAAGCAGTGCTACTGTTCCTGTGTGGTTACCCTTTCTTAGATCCACATCCACGGCGGCGGCTTTATCAAATACACTGAAATTAACCGCATATCGTTCATAAATTTAATGCATCTGATTGTAATTAACCTGTAACAATATAATGGTCCACAGAATGGTCAAACTACTGTTCCTGTGTGCTCATCCTTTCTTTCTTAGCTCCACATTCCTGACGCGGCTTTATAAATACACTGAAATTAACTGCATATTGTTTATTAGTGTAATGCATCTGATTGTAATTAACCTGCTGCAATATAATGGGCCAGGGAATAGCCATAGTATTCCAAATACCAGAACTGCTTTAGCGTTGTTACGCTCACTGCATCTTGTTCTTCTTTTTGCTGTTCCCGTTAAGGGTTGCCACTGCGGATCATCTTTTTCCATATTACTCTCACTGCACCACTTGGAGTATTTATATCACTGTATCTGAGTGTGAATCACAGCAGCAGATGATCGGAAAGAGAATTATCGGTATACAGTTTCAAGTACACACTACCTCAACCACGGCAAAAAGCGTCAAACCCTTTCCTGTACGGACCTCGCGTTTCAGAAACAGTTTCATCCCAAGAACTATAAACGCACTCAATCACCTCACTGTAAACTTGCACTACAGTTATAATATTGCACAACCTGCGCTACTTTATAAAGCACGTATGATGACAATATCATTTTTAAGATGAAATGCAGCAAAATATGTTGCTTATAGTATACAGATAAAACTTTAACTTCATTTAAATAATCTGCATTGTTAATAATTAAACATGTGAGGACACGGTGCCGCAGCGTATAGCTAGTTCAAGGATAGCTCCTGCCTTGCGCTGTATTCTTGCTGGTGCTGACGCGACACTGGAAGGATAGACGAATAGAATAATTAAACATGTACTACGAAGATATTTCAATGTTCCTTAAAAGTTTTGAAGAATCGGCGTTCTAAGCTTACAAATGGCTTAACGTCTATTACAGAGCTGATTGTGTGGCGATTGGAGAAAGAAAAGTATGGACAGGAATTGGAGGTTAGTATGTTTGAAAGAGACAGTACTTCTGTAATAAATTATTTCATCGAAGGTCACACATGGTGCAGCAAGCCTCTTGCGTGAGATATGAACAATCACTGCGCCACCGTGTTCCCATGTTTAATAACATGCTTTCATTCCTATCATCATGAAAATGATATCACGTATACATCTCAGTATTTTAATTATTCAGAGAGCTGTAATATCTCGAATGTAATGCATTCTGTGTCCTGTCAGAGAAAGAGAAAGAACGGAAGCACGTAGTGATTCACACACATAGAGCACATAGAAGATCAAACACAGAAAAAAGCATTTAACATGCTACTTGAGAAACTAGTAAAATAAACGATTTTAAGATGAAGTTTATGGTGTTCTACTTTAATGGCAAAATAAACTACGTGATTAAAGTGGAAATTTCGAGATTAAAGTTGACATTTCGTGCTTTTTTCCCCACTGTGTGCCTATGTTTTTTGTCTGTACCCTAATACGCTTTCATATGACACTCAGACGGTGGGCTACGACTCGCCTTTTCACGGCGACTTTGATATGTGATTTCTTTTTTATTTCAGGCACTGTGCGACTTTGTGAATTTGATCTTTCGAGTTTTTCCGACACTCTGTCACTCGATCAACTTTCTTTTGTTGATTATATCACTGTTTAAACCAACTCCACTTTGCCTCCACTTGGTATTCGCTGAAATTCTTATATTTTCTCCCGTGCTTTTCCCATTGTCTTTTCACAGAAGGCTATTTATATTGATTTGCATATTCAAAGAGGCGTAATTCTGGGAGGAGTTGGGGCGGGACAGAAGGCGCGTGCACGTGCGTTACTTTTCACACAAATCGGGATTTATGTAGTGGAAGAACATGAAAGTATGCGTGCGCACAGATTCCTGCATCTGGATTTTTCTGTGCGTACGCACAATCCCGCTTTTGTGCTTATGCCATGTTATAGTGTGAGTTCTACGCACGGCGTTATACATGAGGCCCCTGAAGTGTACATCTTGACTTACAGAATCCATCTGTAATATTCTTGCTTCTTGAAAAATGGAAAACTTTAAACTGTTAGAAAATTTTAACATGCATTTTAAACATGTCCACCCTTACTAGGGACACATCCAGTTGCAACATGGTCTATTTGTTCTATTTTGCATTCAAGGAGAAAAGCACCACTGACAATCAAAAAGAAGTAGCAATGAAGGTGGTTCAGCTTCAACATTTATGTGGCTTGCCCTTTCATGGTATGAACAGGATATTTCTTTGTTGACAGGATTAAAATTTAGATTTCAGAAAATCAAAGAATTGAGTAACATACTGGTGAAGGATAGAGAGTTTTAGGGAGTTAAACTTCAAATTATAGTGTTGTTGGATTGGTCCCCATAGTCATCATTTTCTTTAATTAAAAAAAGTAAACCATATGAACTTTGATATTGTAAATTGTGTACTGTGCATGCAGTTCCCAAATTAGAAGCTATAATAGTGCTGCATAAACTGCCACAGCGAATAGCTTTAGACCTTTACACAAAATACAATATTAGGCAATGTGAACCTGAGTGAGCACATAATACACTACAGGTAAAATTCCGTTACAACAAAGTGCCAGGGACCTAAAAATATTTTGTTGTAATGAAAATTTTGTAGTAATGAGAGTATGTATTTGTCACTATAGTGCTTTCTTTAAATTGTGTCCAGGGGCCTCATCTGTAACGCCGTGCGTAGAACTCGCACTATAACATGGCGTAACCACAAAAGCGGGAATGTGCGTATGCACATAAAAATCCAGATGCAGGAATCTGTAGTATGCAAACTTTCACGTTCTTCCACTACATAAATCCCGATCAGCGTGAAAAGTAACGCACGTGCACGCGCCTTCTGTCCCGCCCCCAACTCCTCCCAGAATTACGCCTCTTTGAATATGCAAATCGATATTAATAGCCTTCTGAGAAAAGACAATGGGAAAAGCACGGGGGAAAATATAAGAATTTCAGCGAATACCAAGTGGAGGCAAAGGAAAAACGTACTATTTGTTGGTTTAAACAGTGGTATAATCCACAAAAGGAAGCTGATCGAGTGACAGAGTGTCGGAGAAACTCGAAAGCTCAAATTCACAAAGTCGCACAGTGCCCGAAATAAAAAAGAAATCACATATCAAAGTAGCTGTGAAAAGGAAAGTCGTAGCCCACCGTCTGAGTGTCATATGAAAGCTTATTAGGGTAAAGACAAAAAAAATAGGCACACAGTGGGGAAAAAAGCACGAAATGTCAACTTTAATCTCGAAATTTCCACTTTAATCACATAGATTATTTTGCCATTAAAGTAGAACATCATAAACTTCATCTTAAAATCGTTTAATTTACTAGTTTCTCAAATCCCATTGTAACTAAAGTAGGACGTTAAATGCTTTGTTCTGTATTTGATCTTCTTTGTGCTCTGTGTGTGAATCACTACCTTCTTCTTAAACGGGCTTTCTCTTTCTCCGACAGGACACATAATCCATTACATTCGTGATATTACAGCTCTCTGAATAATTAAAATACTGAGATGTATACGTGATATCATTTTCATGATGATAGGAATGAAAGCATGTTATTAAACATGGGAACACGGTGGCGCAGTGATTGTTCATATCTCACGCAAGAGGCTTGCTGCGCCATGCACGACCTTCAATGAAATAATTTATCACAACAGTACTGTCTCTTTCAAACGTACTAACCTCCAATTCCTGTCCTTACTTTTTTCTGTCCAAATACCCAATCGCCCACACAATCAGCTCTGTAATATACGTGAAGCCATCTGTAAGCTTAGAACGCCGATTTTTCAGAACTTTTAAAGAACATTGAAATATCTTCGTAGTACATGTTTAATTATTCTATCCGTCTATCTTTCCAGTGTCGCGTCAGCGCAAGAATACAACGCAATGCAGGAACAATCCCTGAACTAGCTAGCGCTGCGGCACCGTGTCCTCACATGTTTAATTATTAACAATACAGATTATTTAAATGAATTTAAAGTTTTATCTGTATAATCAACATATTTTGCTGCATTTCATCTTAAAAATGATATAGTCATCATATGTAAATACACGTTGTATAAAGTGGCGCAGGTTGTGCAATATTATAACTGTAGTGCAAGTTTACAGTGAGGTAATTGTACTTATAAGTAAACAGTTCTACAAGGAGCACTTGATGGACTGATTGAGTGCGTTTAGAGTTCTTGGGATGAAACTTTTTCTAAACTGCGAAGTCTGTACAGGGAAGTCTCTAAAGTGTTTTGCCATGGCTGAGTCAGCGTCTGCTTCATGCTGTGTACCGATAATTCTCTTTCCGATCAGCTACTGGTGTGATTCCCCACTCAGATACAGTGATATAAATACTTCTAGTGGTGCAGTGAGAGTAATATGGAAAAAGATGATCCGCTGTGGCAACCCTTAACGGGAGCAGCTGAAAGAAGAAGAAGATGTGGTGAGAGAAACAACGCTAAAGCAGTTATGGTATTTGAAATACTATGGCTATTCCCTGAACCATTATATTGCTGCAGGTTAATTACAATCAGATGCATTACACTAATAAACAATATGCAGTTAGTTTCAGTGTATTTATAAAGCCGCGTCAGGAATGTGGATCTAAGAAAGACCACACAGGAACAGTAGCACTGCTTTGACGCTGGGTGCCGCCAGTCTGCAAAACCGAGAGGAGAAATTGCATACGCCAGGCCATGAGTTACCGTGGAAATGTGTGTGGCTTTACGCCAAGTTTAGGTTTTATACATCGCGATTTGAGTGTGGAAACATTCGTACGCAACATTTCTGTGCGTACGCACCGTTTATACATGAGGCCCCAGGTGTTTGCAATCATTTCAATAGCTTCTTTCACATTAATTTTAATCTCCTCCTGTCTACAAGTTATGCTGACGAGAATTTTTCTCAGCATTTGCTCGCGATAATACACTTTCAGGGTGCGTATGATGCCCAAATGGCCGAAGCACTGCTGTGCAATTGGGTGGGAGGAATTCAATGCGAATATTATCTAAATGTGGACGAATATTATGGGCAGCACAGTTATCAATCAGAAGCCGAATCATCCTTTTCTTCTTCATATTGTGAGGTTTCTGAACTCTTTTGGGATCCCACCCAACGGGGAGGACACGCCGAAGCGCAATTGCCGTGTCTGTGGAAGATTGATTGTCCGTTGCCAGGGCAGGGCAACAGCAGGCTCACAGCAGGTGCAGTAAGGCGCCACAGAAGCAAATCATAAAAGATCGGGGTCATGCTATAAGTCCCTGTTTTGCAACCCAAAACACGAGGTTTAGTCTCAGTACTTTAGCAACACCAGCTTTATTCAGCTTGAAACAGGAACAGCATGGTTATTGTTGCGTGATCTGCCACTCTCCTATACACAGACACAGCAGTCAGGCAGGGTTGTGGCTAGGTTATACTGTGCCCTGCATTTACAATGTTCCTTGCATCACCCATCGAGTTTGCTTTGGTGGAGAGACGCAGCAGAGTTATGAGCCTGCTGTTGCCCCGGCAATGGATAAACAGTCTTCCACAGACGGGGTGATTGCACTTTGGGACACTGTTTGGTGTGTTGTCCAGTTGGGGGAGGTCTCGAGAGTTTAGAAACCTCACATTTTCTTGAATGAGTGCCGCATTAATAGGAATGTTTCTTGAATGAGCATCACTGAACCACATAAAAACTGCTTTTTCAACATCTTCAAATGCAGCAGTTCGCATAAGTTTGCAACCCAAGATTTTTCTTCTTTTTTTGCTCGGTCTTTGCAGAAAGATGACCGTGTCGATGATGTAATTCTGAATTCACTGGCAACGTCTTTTTTTCTTTTTGCCTCAATCGAGAGCCGGAAAAATGTATTTATTTATTTATTTATTTTTTCTTCCTAATTTGAACTGTTACTGTTTTTTTGTGTCTGCCATTTCTGTAGGAGGGTGACAGTGAGTTAAATTCCAATGGATGTTTTTCAAATGTTGACGAGCAATAAGCAAAAGGTAGCACTGAAAATCACTGAAAACAAAAACAGCAAAAAAAAAATAAAAAAAACAGTATGAGGGAAGTTCGAATAAAGAAAGAAAAAAATTTTTCCAACTTTTCTGTTTGGGGATCGTTGTGCACAACTGAGATGTAACCACAGAACTAACTGCTCTGTGGATGATTCATTCAGGCATTTCAAGGTCTTTTGGGCACTTCGTTGTAATGAAAGTATCTGCTGAATATATTTTGTAGTAACAAGATTTCTATAGACTCGTGCCATATGAGGAAACTGTCGGGACCAAAAAATACTTCGTTGTAATGAAAATTTTGTTGTAAAGCTATTCATTGTAACAGAATTTTACCTGTATTTAAATCATTTCTCTTTTTATTCATGAATCTAAGTTATCCATTACTCTGACATTGCCTATGTGAAGGAGCTGTTTTGCCCATATTTGAAACACCTGGTTGCAGCACCTTTTAGCAGCAATAATTGAAACTAAATACTTTCCATAATTTAATATCAATATTCTACATCAGTTTTGAAGAATTATAGCCCATTCCCATTTGCAGGACTGCATTAATTCAAATGTATTGGTAGATTTATAAACAAACTTCTTGTTTCAGGTCCAGTAACTCTATTGAGTTCATATCAGGATTTTAACTACTCTACTCAACGCTCTTAATTTTGTTTCTTCTGTACCACTCAGATTTGTGTTTTGGGTCATCGTCCAGCTGCATAACCCAATTACGTTTCAACTTCAGGCCATGGACAGATGCTTTGGCATTCTCCTTAAGAATATTCTGATTTAAGCTTTCAAATCAATTAAATGTATTCTGTTATTGATTTTGAAATACTGTATACTGTAAGAGTTTTTGTTTTCCTAACTTGAAGTAATGCAGATTATATAAATTGGTATTTTGTTTTAATTTGGGTATCTTTCAGTAGTTTACATGGAGTTTGTGTCTTTCTTGCTGGTTTTCCAGTTGTTTCTGTTATCCAAATCCAAGAAACATAAATGGCAGTTGACAGATTGTTGCTTTGAGGGATCTTTTTATTTACATCCATCTTATGAAAATATTGGAGAATGGGCAAATGTTGCCTCAGCAGTCTCACTGCTGTGTACTTGCCTTTTTATTTTTAGACTATTTTTATATCTCTCTTAGAAACCAGTGCACCCTCTGTTGTTTCCTTCTGTCTTGTGTTGCTTCATTTTTTAGCATGTGGTGTTTATTATTTAAGGCAGTGGAAAACTTCTGTGGTTAGCTGCACAGTATGCTCTTAAAATAACCTGATAAGGAATAAGTAACAGACATATTGGCTCTAGTCACATGTTTTGGTCACACAGCTCATTTGGTCCTGCAAACAGTCAGTTTTTGTTGTGCTACTTGTATCTTATTTTCAGCTTGGCTTTCCACAGTATCCTTGGGTTTCTTCATAGCAAGACGGAAGAAATTACTTTACATTAACAAACGTGCCCCCACCATACCATTCTGCCCCCATTCTGGAAGGGTATTTATTGTTTTTACACTTCTGTGGGGCCAGTACTTTCCATGATAAGAGTAGATTTATTACAAGGAATATGATAAAAATAATGAAGTGTATTGGTATATAGCATAGCCTAAAAAACTTGCTTTATAGTGTATATAGTGGACAATTAATCACAAGGGAAAGAACACTTTTCTGAATGGCATAATAGCATAAAAAACATGTCAGGAGAGTTTAGCTTCACCATGCAGGAAATTCTTAAAATGTCAGTATTAAACAGTATAATATATCTTTCATTATCTGGATTGTAAAAAAAAAAAATGCCACAGGCATTGGGTCTCAACCAATAGCAGTTTTGCCCAATATTGGTGACGTACTGAACAATACGGTCTTGAGTTTTTCCATGTCTGTAATTCCATAGCAGCACCCATTTGAAATTAATTCATTCTGACTTTTTCTCTGCTGGTGTCTACTTTAGTCCGTCAGTTTTAGGCTATAGGCAGTATATTCATTATAGAATTCTTAAATTAGGGTTCTTATACTGAGTTCCTGAAGGTCCATATTGGTAACAGGGTTTTGGTCCAACCAATTTCTTAATTTTCAGTTAATTCTTCCCTTGGTAAAATATTTCTTTCATTGCATATTCTACCTTTTCAGACATTTCTAATACTTGTAGGTCTTTTTGACAGTGAATTCTGAAAAAAAAAATAAACAGACAACATAATTGATGGTCTAGCACACACACACAGGTTACATTACCATCTTGACAGAGAAGTAAACTGAGAGAAGGGTAATAAAGTCAAATAGAGCTAAAAGTGTTCCTGAACAGATGAGTTTTGAGTTGTTTTTTAAAAGAATTCATGGAGTCAGCTGACCTAATTTTGGTAGGTCATTCCAGAGTCTGGGCGCTATACAGCTGAAGGCCCTGTCACCCATGGAGTGTAGATTAGTGAGGGGCACAACAAGATTGCCAGAATCAGAGGACCTTAGTGGGCGGGCAGGCACACAGTGATGGAGAAGGTCACTGATGTAGTTTGGCGCGAGGTTATTTAAGGCTTTGTAAGTTATTAGTAGGATTTTATATTTGATTCTGTAAGACACAGGGAGCCAGTGGAGACGGAGCAGGATGGGTGTTATGTGCTCGCTGCTGCTGGTTCGAGTAAGGACTCTTGCAGCTGAGTTTTGAATAAGCTGGAGCTGTGATATAAGATTAGAAGGGGCACCTGCCAGTAGGGAATTACAATAATCGATGCGGGATGTGATAAAAGCATGGACAAGTTTCTCAGCATTAGAAAAGTAGAGGAAGGAGCGAACACGGGATATGTTATGGAGGTGAAAGTAAGAAAGTTTCTTAATGTGATTTATGTGGGCAGAATAAGAGAGAGAGGAATCAAAAATGACACCAAGATTTTTTACAGTAGAGGCAGGTCTGATGAGATCACTGCCAAGATAGACTGGGAAGGAGCTCATTTTATTAAGTTGCATTTTAGTCCCAATTTGCAGGAGTTCTGTTTTATTGCAATTTAATTTTAAAGAGTTCTGCTCCATCCAGGTTTTAATTTCACTAAGGCAGGTTGTGAGCTGAGAAAGCTCCACTTTTAACATTGAAGTAGAGTTGAGTATCATCTGCATAAAAATGATAACCCAGTCCATAGCTACGGATATTATGGCCAAGGGAAAGCATGTAAATACAGAAAAGCAGAGGACCAAGGACAGAGCCTTGAGGCACTCCTTGTGTGATTGGCGCTGAGCTGGATCTGCTCTTGCCAAGACTAACAAACTCTTGCCTATCAGTCAGATAGGACTTGAACCACTGGAGGGCAGTGCCAGAGATACCCAGCATGTTCTCCATTCTGGACAGTAGGATGTCATGTCTGACAGTGTCAAATGCTGCACTGAGGTCTAACAGAATTAATATGCTGGTTTGTCCAGAGTCTGCTGCCATAAGCAAATCATTGGTTACCCGTAGCAGAGCAGTTTCACAGCTGTGCCGTGCCCTGAAACCAGACTGAAAGGGTTCCATCAAATTATTAGAGGTTAGGTAATTGGTGAGTTGGGAAGCTACAACACGCTCAAGAAATTTTGACAGGAAAGGTAAGTGGGAAATAGGCCGGAAATTGTTAAGATTGTCAGCATCAAGACCAGACTTTTTTAACATTGGGGTTACAGAAGCAATTTTAAAAGTTAGCAGCACAGAACCAGTGTCAAGGGATGAGTTTATTATTGTTGGGGTCCAGTACACAAGTAGTTGGCCTCATCTTACAAAGCAGGTTATTAACAGACGCAGATGTGACTGGTGAGAACTTAGAGAAGGAGCTGGATGGAGTGGGAAAACAGGGAGAGATATAAACAGATGATGTATTTATGTTAGTTGAATTATTTAGATCGTTAATTTTGTTACGGAAAAAGTGGAGGAATTCCTCACAGACTTCAGTAGAAGAGGTAGTTGGGCCAGATGCGGGTTTGAGTAGTTTATTAACTACAGAGAACAGAACCCTTGGGTTATCGTGGCCACTTTCTATTATTCTGCCATAATGGGTGTTCATGGCAGAAGTTAGTGCTTCTCTGTAAGCTCTTTGGTGGTCAGAGAAAGCCTGGATATGCACGGTGAGGCCAGTCTTACGTGACATTCTGTCAAGGCGTCGGCCAGCTGCTTTCATAGATCGCAATTCTGAGTTGTACCAAGGAGCTGAACGTTTAAAGGAAACCTCCTTATGTTTTAAAGGAGCTGTTTTATCTAATGCTGAATGAAGGGCTGAGTTATAGTGGTCAACAAGACTATCTAGTGTTGGTGGAATAGGTGAAGACAGTAAAAGATCAGAAATGGATCCAGAAAGGAAAGAGTATTGTTTATTAATACACTTAGTACCTTGTGATTTATGGAAGCATGGTGTTTATCAACAATTGAACATACAGGATTTATGATGGATTAATAAAATAATTTTGGAATATTCACCTTCTGAATTATGCTTTGGGGTTTAGTTTTATGACAAAGAAAGGTTCTGTTGTACATTATATACCTTTTCACTATTTTGCCAGCATCCTGTATGTCACATAGAAACATTGACCAGTGCCTGTCTGTTACACCTGGAGCCATTATAGATGTCAATAAATTAAATTGTGACAGGCTATTTTGATGTAATTGGTGTTAGAGTTGTTTTTGACATTGCATCCTTCTTTAAGATTTAATGGCTAGTAGCAATTGACTATAGTAGTACAGTATGTTTGCATTACTTGGGGTGTTATTTAAAGCATATTTTTTAAGG
Source organism: Erpetoichthys calabaricus (assembly GCF_900747795.2). Classification (NCBI taxonomy): domain Eukaryota; kingdom Metazoa; phylum Chordata; class Cladistia; order Polypteriformes; family Polypteridae; genus Erpetoichthys; species Erpetoichthys calabaricus. Next base: position 125,486,815 of record NC_041401.2, read on the forward strand.
ATGCACCTGTATCTCTTTGCATACCACATATATAGTTGCTTTCTCTCTTAAGTTAATTCTCTGCTATCAATAAGTTTGTTGTATAAAAGAAAATTCAGGAGAGAATCTTCAAAATCTAAGCAGAATATGAAGCTGTGATATACTAGTCATGCTGAATTAATAATGTGTAAAATTATTTGATTTTAATACAGCTTTTAAAAATAGTGAATCCGGAGCACCCACAAGCAAGACATTTTCGATGGTTATTTAAAAGCAGCCAAAAAACATTTTCACATTGGTTGAAGTCTTATATGGAATGTGTGATTGAAGCAATCAGTGTATCCTTGCCTAGCACCTTATCAGAGATACTTTCAAGTGGTGCTCACCATCCTTGGCCATGTGTTTTGGTTCTATCTTCTACCTAAAGACTAGACTGGAATTTTCACCTACCTATCACATAGAATTGGGGTCACTAATCGGTCAAAATTTAGGTCACAACATGTCCTCATCATTTAATAGACCTTTTCAGGGTAACACCTGTGTCCAGCTTGGGACAGTTGCTCCCTGGGAATGTCTTTTTAAAAACGGTATCAAAGGATATATTTAACTTGCTTTAAAATACATATTTTGCCCACAATATTCAATTGCAGTGTAATTATTTATACATACAAATCTTGGCTGAAGAGAAGCCATTGGAACAGTACAATCATTGACCAGTTCTTCAGTGAAAAATGCTGATGACTGTCGTTCTGGTTCAGCAGAGCACAGGAGGCATTCTTGTTGTAGAAGACTTCTGACTAGAAGTTCCCTGGCCATCATAAATACCCAGACATTTTGCATATTCAGTGAGCTATTTGTGAAAATTACCGGTACCAGTTTTGGGTAACTACCAACTGAGCTGTTTGAATATGCTATATATGGACTGTGCTCTTCTAAGACCCAAACACAGCACATTCTTTCCTTATCTGCACTCAGTGCACCTCTTCTAACCACCCATGGCGCCTCTCTGAATATGATTGGTTAGGTCTGCTTTAATTACTTAAGGTACTTTCTCTAAAGAACTTGATTTGCTTCACAAATCACAATATCAGATAGTTATTTTTCAATTCTGGTTAGAACACTGAACAGAAGTACACCTGGTAAAAAAACATTTTTCTAAAATGTTATATAGTACAGTACTTTAAACTTTTGCTAATATTGGTTTGCTCATGTGTAAGAATTCTAAAATACTATTTATGGAAGGAAATTTCAAGTATTACTTAGTTGAAAACTTTAGCTTTTCTGCTGAACTGCAATTGGTAATACTCTCTTCCATTGTTTTCCCTCATGTTTTGTTGCTAAGGGGGCTTTGAATGTAACTGCTGGAAGGAACACCTAACATAAAGGCGTGGTGTAGTGGTTGAGACTTTGGGCCTAGAACTTCAGACCCTGGGGTTGTGGGTTCAGATTCTGCAGCTGACATTGTGTGACTTTGAGTAAGTCAGTTCACCTACCTGTGCTCCATTTAGAAAAACAAAAGAAATGCAACCATTTGTATCTCAGATTTTGTAAGTTATCTTGGATAAATGCGTCAGTCAAATAATAAGTAATAATATAACTACTGTAAGTTTTATTTATCAAAATTAAATGATAATGGGTAGTGTATGTTTTATACTAATAACTCAAAATAAAAACAAAGATCTGAAGTGTATGAGATGGCCTTTTTGCTAACTAGGTTCATCCACCCATAGAGTAAAATATTACTCATTCACTAAAAAAATCAATTTCTGAATATATATATATAATAATTTAGTAATCTCCTGTAGAAAAGAGTGTTAAAATGAAGCAACTCAGTTTTTAGTGAACAGTCTTTATCAATGACAGCCACACAGAAATATTAGCTTGCTTTATTTTTGTTTGTTTTTAAATTTCCTATCAGCAACTTCAAGCCACATTGCAGTGAGACACTTGTCATCTGTAACAAATTCTGACTTTTGAGTATACCCACACCTTCCCAGGTTCATCTTGTGGGGTAACTCCAGAATGGGAGGGAAACCACCTTTTATGTACTGATCTTCATCTCTCACATGGTCACTAGGCACTTGTCCTCTCTCATTTCTGTTTCCAGGAGTGGGTCTTGATATCCTTATTCTCAGTGAAATATTTCAGACAGTCACATGGGTCGTGGGCAGCACGGTGGCGCAGTGGTAGCGCTGCTGCCTCGCAGTTATGAAACCTGGGTTTGCTTCCCAGGTCCTTCCTGAGTGGAGTTTGCATGTTCTCCCTGTGTCTGCGTGGGTTTCCTCCCACAGTCCAAAGACATGTAGGTTAGTTGCATTGGCGATCCTAAATTGTCCCGTGTGTGTGCTTGGTGTGTGTGTGTGCGTGTGTGTGCCCTGCAGTGGGCTGGCGCCCTGCCCTGGGATTTGTTCCTGCCTTGTACCCTGTGCTTGCTGGGATTGGCTCCAGCAGTCCCCCATGACCCTGTGTAGGATATAGCGGGTTGGACAATGACTGACTGACTGACATGGGCCATTAAGTTTGCCATGGATCAGGACACATCTCTTCTTCTAATGATCATTAAGGAACATAATCCTCCTACTGTGCCAAGGTTGCAAATCATGAAGAGAGGCAGAGTAATTTATTTTATTAATTTAAGTAGTGTTGACAATTTATGTATGATAATTCTGTTTTTGGCAAGTTGGCTAAGCAAAAGTGCACTTTGTTGTGTGTATGATACTGTAACTGCTCATGAGGGTCTTATTTTTTTACTTTGTCTTTTGTAGAACATCTTTTCCTTCAGACCTGCAGCCTGTCAAATTAGACTCACCTCATCGTTTAGGAGCCACCAGCCCTTGCATCTCCATCACCAGCAGTAACCCTCATCTGATCTCCCAACACCAGCCAGCACTACCATTGCGATCTACAGGCATTAGTTCCACTCCACCTACAACAGCTGATGACTTACCCTCAACCTCATCCATCCAGCCGAACATTTTCACCAGTGGCCATGTTAAAAACTCACCCATTTCAGCATGGAAGACTTCGTGGTTAATGGGAACTGACACTTCCAGTAGTGTCGCTGTATGGCAGGGTACTAGTGCAGGCCCAGTAGTCAGAGGTGTGGGTCTTGCTCTGTTTGGTGTTTCTGCTGACTGCAAGACTCTGTGTCAGAGTCTTGTAGAAGAGGGACGCTGTCAGCTGCTCTATGTTGTTGAAGATCAGCTCTGGGAAGTGGAGAGCGTCTTCAGTCAGGAGCAACTGAGCCATATAAGGATCCTGCGCTCAGTAGACACTGACATTGTCTTCAGTGACAAGCGGTAAGCTGCTTTTTTGTTAAGATAATAGATAAAGTTGACTGTACATTATCTAGCTGCTGAATATTATATTTTTTTAAAGTAATGATTGCTGGAAAGAAATCCAACAATATACTGTATATTACTAACAACTCAAACAATAGGAAGAATCATGGTAGTCTCTCAAAGAGCTTTAGGGAAAAAATGATTTGGCAATTTCTTTTAGTGCTTTAGTCATGGCCCATCACCCTCTTCTGGAATTATAGCTCATCCTACAGATAGTGCTGATATTTCAGAGGGTAGGCTGTTTCCTTGTGCCCTCCAGCATCTATTGGTCACCAAAATTGTCAGAAAAAGTGGCCACTAGTTAAATTCCAGTTTTTCTACTTTTTTATTTTATGTTGTCGTGTTGCAACACCCAAAACTTTGTGGGGAAAATGGAAATAAAATTATTCACACCTGTCTGAAAGGAAGTATCAAACGTAAAGTAGCAAGCTATTTACTTGGTTGCAAGAAAATACAAAGAGTTGTGTGTGTTTCAACTGTATGATAACAATCCCAAAAAGATGATGATGTTATGCTTTCAGCACACTTAAAAGATAATATGTGATATTTAAGGAAATTAATACTACATATGGAAGTTTTTAGAAGTGAAAAGTTCTAGAAATTTACTGTCTATTAAATTCAATTCTGAAATATTTTTAAATTGAAAAGATTGTTGCTTATCTAATGGGGATCTTCATGCTGAATCATAAGGTTTGAGGAAGAATTTAAAAAAAATATCATTAAAATATAAACTTTTTTCAAAAAGTGAGCAATCTGAAACATGTCAGTCTAATTTGAAAATGTTCCTGTCACCAGCATGGCCCAGTTAGTTCTATAAATTCCTGTGATGGTAAACACTTATCCCCTTTCACACCTTACAGGCTATTCCAGGAATTTACCAGTAAATTGCCAGGTTGAGGGCAAGTGTGAACAAAGCTGGAGTCGAGCATCATAGGAAATTCCACTAAGCAGTTTTCTATTTCAATATGTAATAATTCCCACACATCTATAGGATCTGCTTATGTGTAAACAAAATGTCAGAAGAGATACTGAACATGCCAACATTAATCCCAGTGAACCAATCATTGGAGAGTTGGCTAACAGTATATACAAGCCTACAAGTAGATCCATTGTTTTCAGGGTGTTTATTTGTTTTGCAAAGTTTGCTATTTAAACAGTGCCTGGAAATTGGATGAATTTTGAAGTGAAGAAGCTACTCTGAGTGAGAGCACAGGGATGTTTCTACCAAATGCGGCCATATGTAGTCTGCTGTTTATGTGCGTCCATATCAGTAAGTTGGAAGAATTTCCTATTGCTGAAGAGAGGAGTGTATTCAGCTGATAGTAAAGCATTGGTGAAATAAATCATGTGCATTTCTTATCTGATGATGATGTTTCTGTAGTTTTAAATTAAATTAAAGATAAACTAGCTGTTTTGCCCTTAACTGCCATAATAGTTGATTTGTTTGTAGTATTACTTTGTTTTTAATAAAGATTTTAAATCATTCAAAGTATGCAAATTATGTACAGTATTTGTTTGGAAAAATAGTAGTACAAGAACAAAAATGGCAATTAACTAATGCTGCTGTATATTTTCATTTAGACAGGAATTACAGTATGTGGTCAGTCTGTGCTGCGGTTTGTTAGGTTCTTATGTCATGTATATGCCCTTCCTATTTATTTCTATCTATTGCAGTAGAAACAATGGTTTAAATGTGGCAGCATAAAAAGAAGCATTTAAGTGGATGTACAGCATCACTAATGTGTTTGTCATTGAAATATGTATATATATTTTTTAACCTTAAAGTGCACTGTAGACTTGAAACCTTACATGTTGAACAATACTCATTTGATGTTCAGTTCATGGGTTCTTCCATCAGTAAGTGTAAGAGCATTTAGTGATTACTGTGTGATGCAAACACCAATTTTTTTCTTATATCCTGTTATGTGCACAGTACATTTTCACAGCCTGCACTGAATATCTTGTAGGCTAGTCAAATTTAATTCTAGCGTGATTTAGTCCAGGCTGTAGTAAATCCATGCATCATTTCATCTGGGTTGATTACCCCATATGATTCATAGATCACGCTTCTGATAAGTATAATGATACGTCAGTGTCTAAAATATGATTATAAGAATGGGACAAAAGTGAACATCTTTAACTTGTAGGTGACAAATCAAAGCTCTCTACACTACAGGAAGTACTAGTATCTTTTTACTTCTAATTTAAAACAGTAATGAAGGTGACTTAGTTTAAACTATGCATGTACACCAAGATGTCAACAACAGCCACTTGCTTAATTAATAATAATAATAATAAAAACTAAATATCACCTTGACATACTTCCATTTTAAGTAGTCCTGATAGGAGAATGTTGCAGTATTATAGTCGACTCAATACAAACGCATTTATTTTTCTACATCATATAATGTTATAAGAGCATTCCTTTACTGCACTTGGTAATTGTCATTATCTGAACTTTTTTCGTTCACCTCTTTTTCCATCTTTATTCTTATATATTGTCTTATTAGCTTCCATGGTAGTTCTTTGTAAAAGACAATATCCTTTCTATCTAAACCATGAACAGCAACAGACTTAAAACAGATGTCATTAGGATAAAGCCTAATCCAAGTGATATTGTAGCTGAAACACGCTGCTCAAAGAAGGCACATGGAGTTTCAGGAAGGCAGCATAATCAAGTTTTATTGCGTGATGCATACACGGAACCAAATCAAATGAAATGAGCAATTAGCAAATTCAACACGCTTACATTTTATTACAATTTTTATCACTTATGCTAAATGCTCTCCTCCTTTTGACTAGGGCTGCAATGATTAGTCGACGTAATCAACGACGTTGACTACAAAAAATCGTTGATGCGGATTTTTTATTGTCGACGTGTCATAAATAGAATTGGTTTTAGTAATTGCAAAGCACTACATGAACGTCTGGGGGCAGTATTGGTTGTTATAGTTTGTCAAGACAGTACACAGTCCTACCAATGAAGAGAGAACATCTGAGGAGAAGAAGAATGTAGAGGAAAATAAACGTGGTTGCGATGGCGAGTCGCATAGAGGAGGTGGAAGGAAATGGAAAAAAATTGATACAAAAACTTTCTAAAGTGTGGGAGCACTTCACTGAAAAAAAAAAAAAAAAATTGAATGCAGATTATGCAAAGCGGAGCTTTCTTTTCGTGGCAGCACCACCGTGATGCATGAGCATCTGAAACGCAAGCATCCTGGAGCTGTGATGCTGCCATCGCTTGAGAGGTAAGTTTTAGCAAGTAAAGTTAGTGTCACGTGTTAACGTTGATGTTTGTACTATAATGTGCATATCAAGGTTTCCATAATGATAGTTAACCCTTAAACCTACACATACTTGGGGGTTAATGCACCCCTGGACACCAAATACTTTTTAGCTGCACCTTTTAAGGAAACGTCACAATTCACAAAGACAATGGGAAATTTTAATGGAACGCATTTTTTTCATGCAAAGAGCATCACAATTACTGCAACACTGATCATTTTACACACTGCAAATGAACTGTGAAAATTATAAAAAAAAACTACTGCAACAATCTATTATTACATGTTCAAGGTGTAACTGAAGTCATTGATGAAATTCAGTAAATCACCGAGCCAACTGCGCTTGAACTGGCTGCATGCAAACACACAGAGGTAAACGCTGATGATTGCAGGCTCGTCTAGTGCAGTGGCTGAATCCCAGAGACAGTGGTGCTGCAGTTCTGCCAGGGCCGGCAGTGGTCGTGAGCTCGCTGCTCCACGAATATACGGCTTTGACTGATCAGCTCTGGCGTGCTAGTAAATTGGTGTATGAAGCAAATATAGCCGGTTGCGGGGTTCAATGAATATACATCGCCGAATATACTCGGCTCAGTGTGCTGGCAAATTGCACTGAGAAACAACTTTAGCCGGTTCCGGTGGTTTAAGGGTTAAGTGAATATAATTTCACGTATGTTTGCTAACGTGTTTGGAGCTATAGTAAACGAGTGAATAGGAGTAGCTGGGCCGTCCTAGTTTTTTTTTTTTCTTCTTTTTTCGTATAATAAAGAGTTCATATGAATAGTAAACCATCTCTAACTAACGTCAGGTAACTTGTGTTTTGGAGTATCAGTAATTAGCTTGTTACATATTTTAGTCTGTTATTTTTTTATTTTGGCATAATATAGTACATGATGTGATAAACTACAACACTTTTCCTTCAGAGTGTGATGATTAAAACATCTTTCTCCGTCTGCGAAATCATTCTTGTGTGTTCTTGCTACCTGAGTCTACTCCCTCTGAGCGTCTCTTCTCAGCAACTGGGAACATTGTATCAAAAAAGAGAGCCAGCCTCACTCCAGAGCATGTTGAAATGCTCATGTTCCTGCACTGCAATCAGGAATATATGAACTGAATCTTTTATAAACTGTACATTATTGTTTTATTTTGTTTGAATTGAAGCTTTATTTAAACTTTTGGACTTTTAAGACATACCAGTGGCCATTTTTGGTTAAGTTAAATGAATTTTTTTTGTTTAAAGACTATGTGCACTTTAGTTTGTATTGTTTAATGTATTTCTTTTTTTATTGTGATGGCCACACTAATATAAAACATCTGATTATTTTCAAATTCATATGTTTCCTGGTTGTTATTTTAATTCGATTATTATTAACTTTAATTGCGTTAATGCGGAGACATCAGGGTGACATTCACAGGTGGACAGACATGAGCACTGGAGCCCAGAACAGGATGTGCAACCACACGGCGCAGGCATTATCAAAATGAAATAATCATGACTAATCGAAAACAAAATTGAACGATGAGTCGACTAGCAAAATAATCAATAGTTGCAGCCTTACTTCTGACTCTTCCCATCATTAGCTAATATTCATCACTTGACTGAAACTGCCATCATTACTTCATACCCTATGCAGGTGTCCAAAACTTATTTATCAATCGATTCCCACCAGTAAGTCGGAATCAGGCAGACCCACACATTAGATATTGGGCTAGAGGTTGGGGCAGTTACACCCCTAAAACAGTAACACTGCTTCTTGCAAGCTGTATTTTCCTTGACTTGTCATCACCTGTCCAGGCAGGCACACAGGGAGGCAGAGGCCCTGCCGCTGCAACTAGGAGGTTTTCTCTCATGGCCAAAGCCTCAAGGGCTACATTTCTTAAAACAATGGTCCGTTTAGCCCTCTGAAAGTACACTATGTCCTTGACTAAAGTTTTTAAGCTTAGCAGCTACAAAGAGAAAAATAATAAAATGGACAGGCGAGGGCTTTTTATGGTTTAACCCTTAGTATGCAAATGTGCATCAGAATATATAATACTTGTTCTTATACATGCTTTATGATTCTCTTTAAATATATGCAAATCATCGGCTTTAAGAATATGCTTTTAACATATTTTTCTATAGTGACAGGTTCCCATAAATAACAATGAATTATGAACATGGCTGAGCGTATATTAATGGACACCGCACAATCCACAAGTGCAAATATAGAATTGGATGTGTAGTTATGACAGTGTTGCCATGAGGTGAAATTCAGTGATCATAAAGTAGGTTCATAGTATTGTCAAATGTGCAGAGTACAGTAAAGTTCTTTTTCGCATGTGCTAATCAACATGCAGCACTTTGCCAGTCTCCAGTGTCATGATTAGTGAGTGTCGAGTTAAGAGTGTGAAGTGAAAGTGCATATTCCTTTTAGATTTTTCAGCATTGTATTATTACAGCTTGAAAACATGTTGTATTTAGCAGTCCTATTGGATTTTGTTTTGGGTTAAAATTAGGTAAAATTAGGTTTTTCTGGGGTTACCCATGTTTATGGGTTTGAATTATTTGCATATAGCTCCAAACTTGTGGGTGTGAACATTTTGCCAATAAGGGGTACCTCACTAGCTGCATTGCAGTAGATAATGTGAGTGCCACTGTTCACAAAGCTAAAAACTTGAAGACCTTTTTTTCCTTACAAGTCACATACTCACTTCACTGATATCAATGTGAAAATGTGTTGCTAACCTTTTATGGTTTAGTATGCAAATAACCTTTACTTGCTGCTTTTTTTTTGTATAGTAACATTTCTTAAACACTGGCATAGCAAAGTAAACAGTAACCATGTACATTTGTTACAATAAAAAAAAAAAAAAACAGAAGTACTGACTGTTAGCGCAGCCTAACATCCAACCATCCTACATCATTTTCAAAACCAGGTTATTCTATTGCAGCAGCACTGGGCACAATGCTGAAACCAACCCTGGCTGGGTGGCACACATCCACACTCATGCATACAGCACAGAAATTTCTGACTAACCCAGGCTGCATGTCTTTGAAATCTGGAAGGGAAAACAATACCAAGGAATGAAAATATAACAGAATAAAATAAACTTACCGACACAGAGCGAGTATGGCACTGCATCCATCCATTATCCATTCTGCTTAATTCAAACTCAAGGTTGTTAATTCCAGTTTTGTGCATGTAATGACTTTTTTGGAAATACGTAATATTTGCAATAAGTAATATTCAGAATTGGCCACATTTTTGAAACAGCTAAACTCACTAGGAATGAAAAAAAAGGTTAAATATTTTTTGCTGCAATCTTGCCTAACAAACATGACAGAAATACTGGTTAATTGCTCACATTGATTTTCCACATTTTCTCATAACCAGGAGTATTTCTATAACTTGGATGCAATACACCTAGTTATTAGGGATGTGTTTAACATTAGTTTAAAGAAAAAGATTCATTGTCTTTATCTACAGGCAGTACATTCATAAACTGACCACCAGTTCAACCTTATTCTGCAAAAAAATGCTTGTGGTATAAACAGAAGTTTGTAGTCATATGCTTTTAATAAACACTACTAGCCCGCTAGTGAGTGGCAGAGTGATTTCATTTCAAAGAACGCTGGCGGCTTTTAGAATGCACTGCCTGCTGTTAAATGAAAAGGCAACACATTTAAAATAACCGTGTTCAGGCGGTGTTTGATCAGATAATTTATTCTGTATTCCTCAAACATTTTGTGGTCAAATTGGTCATGGAGGTGACAAGTGCTTTTTAAAGGACAGTTAGTGCAAAGTTAACAAGTTTTATAAAACACTGTGCAGGTGATTTTTTTTTTCATTTTGTGTGTCCATTTTGAATTATCAGCTCAGTATTGCTGAGCTGAATATTGAGCTGCTGTCATTTTTAGTTTGGAGTTTAAGAGCAAGATGTTATTTAATGACAAAGAGCTTTATTAAGTATTTCATCTGATACTAGCAAGTTTATTAGCTGACCAGAATGTGTTGAGGCAAGGGCCAAATTATGGCTTGGTGTTTATTTGAGTTGATCCTGTTAATGAATACTGTATATACACCATGCTATATCAGGTTGATTATCCATATTACTAAACGAGAATGGTAAACCGGATATGGACGCAGGGACCTGCCCGTGGACGCAAAAGACATCGTGCGCAGGCGCCACACAAAGCCCCCCTCCAACTAACATAAATCGCAGGAGACATGGTGCGCAGGCGCCACACAAAGCCCCCCTCCACTAACAGAAATAAGAAATGAGGCAACGCGCCCATAGCACACAAAAAAAAGGAGTCAGACGCAGGCACCACACAAAGCCCATAGCACACAAAAAAGAGGAGTCAGACCCACGCCCCAGAGTGAAACGGGACAGACTACGGAGTACACACACTAACATAAATAAGAAATGAGACACAAAGCCCCCCTCCACTAACAGAAAAAAGAAATGAGGCAACGCGCCCATAGCACACAAAAAAGAGCAGTCAGACCCATGCCCCAGAGTGAAACAGGACAGACTACGGAGTACACACACTAACATAAATAAGAAATGAAGCAACGCGCCCATAGCACACAAAAAAGAGGAGTCAGACCCACGCCCACGAGTGAAATGGGACAGACTACGGAGTTCACAAAGGGTCACCCATCAAGCCCGAGATTACAACTCAAAAACGAAAGAGCAACCGCAAGCAAACACCCAACATCATACAGAAACCCCACAAATATGGACAAAACAACATATTTGAATCACATTATCCCCGCCCCACAATAAAACGGGACATACTACGGAGTCCACAAAGGTTCACAAATCAAGCCCGAGATGGTACGGAAAAAGAGGAGTCACCCCCTCGCAGCAGAGTAAAACGGCACAGACTACGGAGTCCACAAAGGGTCACACATCAACCCCGAGATATTACGGAAAGCGAATTGTGGTACGGAAAACGGCAGATACTACGATAGGAGCATTCGCTTACAACGCGCATCTGAAATCAATGTACACACTACACAGCATAATCCACGCACTTCTAAAAAACCGCAGGCGGACACCCGACGTCATACATAAACAACAAGAAACCGGACTACACTACATATTGGAATCACATTACAGTGATGCAATATTAACAGGACAACCACAGATAACACAGGCGCAACACCTGATGGGTAATAATAAGAAGAAACGAACGCTCCGTATTAAACATACGTCATCTGAACACGTACAAACTATACAGCATAGGTGAATCAGTGATGCACTATTAACCGTACAACCACAGAAAACGCTCCCTATTAACAGTAAGTGCGATCATCCTTATTACTTACCCATATTACTAACGATAAAGAACAGACAAGTCATGAATTCACGCTCACGGGTGCAAAACGATACGGCTTGAGTAACGGGACCACAAAGACGAGCCCGCATGAAAAAAAACAATAAACGTAGGTGCCTACAACGCGCTTCTGAAACCGCAGAAGAAAAACTGTCTCAGCTCCAAAAACGAAAAGCTCGACTAACACAGGTACAGAAACGAGCCCAAATGGACAGATACAATGAACGTAGACGCGTGCAACGCGCATTGGAACAGTGCACCCTGAAACAAATCATGAACGCAGATTTGCAGAAATCTACATTTTAGATCCAGATGACGCAATCTATCAACGAATGAACCTTCCTGAAAACAAACAATGCACGGAGCTTATAATGAGAAACGTCACTAAGGTCATAAACAATCACCCATTAGCTAAGTCTATAAAAATGCTACATGAGGTTGAAAGAGAGGCCAATACAAAAGCAACCTACGGCTGCCTGGCGGGCACGGTTTCAAAACGCCGGGGGTAGGCGAGCGAAGCGAGCAGGGTGCGGAGCCCCCTTGTTTATTTTGAACATTAATTACATACCACTTCCATAGTTACCTGTTAATTTGATGATATGTGATTTGATGAACAGATGCTGTTATTGATTCAGATATTTTTAACCTCAAGCTCAAAACAGCAAATTAATTTCCCCGAGGAGAAAGCAAAATTTAGTTTCATACTTCATTTTCAACCCTGTATTCCCAGTGAGTGTGGTCATGGCAATGTGTCAAGCTGGACAGATAAGGCCTTCCACTCCTCAGCAACATTTTCCACTAGGTTTTGCCTGACACACATACACCCCCATTGAGAAGAACCAGGGGGAATTCTAACTAAATGCTCAGACCACCTTAACAGGCATCCTTCAATCCAGAGAAACAGTGGTTCAGCTTCAGCCTACTGAAGTATCCCTGAACCTATCACAAATATACTGTAGAGTGAGGAACAGGAAGCAAGTGCCTAATTATGACCACTTGTACTACAGACTCAGTCTTTTGGTCACTATCAAGAGCTCATGAATAAAGCGAGGATGGAGATGTTGGACTCTCGTTTATATAGAAAGTGTTGTCAGAGAGCTTAGCTTCTGTTTCACCATCACGGAGTAGCATTGCCTTTGTACTGAGTAGTTGTTCAGTCTTTCAATCATCTTCACCTTTAATTTCTAACAAGATCTTGAAGTACTAGATCTCCTTCGCTTGGTGCAACTGTTTTCCTCTAATTTGCAGAAAAGCACTTACTCTTTTCCAGTACAGTAATGTGAGCTTAGATTTGGAGGATTTTCATCCAAACTACATCACACTTCGTAAATTACAGTCTGGTGAGGTGAAAAGGACATCATCCATTTGCAAACAGCAGAGCTCCAAACTTGAGTTCCCTAACGTGATGCCCTCCAAACACTGGCTGTGCCATGTTATCCTGTACATGAAAAACACAAATGGGAGAGGAGATGCACTTTTGGCAGAGTTTAGCAAATACATTGGACAAACTGAACTTAATGGCAAGTATGCAAATACCACTCTTGGAGCACACATTGGTATAATACCTCTTGCAAGATAGCCTAATGCACATGTTCTTAATAAAACATGACTAGACAGGACTGGCAAGCTTCCATGACTCATCAGACATCTTTGCAGTGACAAAGGGTTTGTCAGCTACTCCACACCCAGGATGACAAATGTATTGCTCATTCTGGATTTGAGGTTCAACTATTAGGAGGACTGTCCATTCCAATACACAGTGGAGTGTGAGCCCATGGTAACTGAAACACTCCCTCATGTCACTCTTTTTTTTTTCTTTTTTTCTTTAAAGCTACTAATACCCAGATTTGCCAGTCTAGAGGCACTGTCCCTGCCAGTAACATTGATGACGCACATTAACCAAAACTTCTATACAATATCCAGTTGTTTTCACATTTCCAGGTGAATTTCATCCATTCCGGCGGCCTTGCCACTGTGTAACTTTTTAATCACTGCAGTGATCTCCTTATATTTAAACCCAAAACCCCTAATTCCATTGGCACTGCTTCCTCCTTGTAAGTGTGAATCCACTCCAATTAGTAGTTCCTTAAAGTGCCCCTTCCACCCCTCAGCAATATCCATAGTTCAGATCAATGTTTCCCCAGCAATGATGAAAAACACCTAGGTGATGTTCCATGTGCCCTGCCTGAGTTATTGAACAGTTGAACTTTTCAGGGCCATTCAAAAGTAATTCTTCATGACTTCACCAAACCCATCAATGCATGGACCTACTGGTACCCCTCAGTACATTTTTTTTGACTCTCCCTTACATTTAACAGCATTTTTTTACTGCTGGTTTCTACAAAGGGATTATTGGGATACCACCATGTCACTCACTAAAAACCTGCATCTTCTTGCAGCTGCCTCCAGTTACTGATTGTTTTGAATAGGGTCTGTTCAGACTTCATGTCTCTGATCAAGATATGGTCTAGCGGGACTACATAATAGTATATTCTATGTGCTGAGTGCGTTTTGTTTTCATCGTCCTGTTTACTGTCCGTTATGTGTGTGTCAGTGAATGTTGTCCCCATAAGTGCAGAGGGGAAGGATGATGGGGAGAGACCGCAGCCCCGAGATGGAAATCACCTGTTTACACACCAGATACATCCGGGACATTTTACATTTAAAAAACAGCAAAGGTAAAAGGGAGGGGAGAGAGAGAGAGGGGAAAAGAAGACAGTTTAACCAAGTCCAGTCAAGTTGGGGAGCATGCACTGGTACAGTGCGTTGCCGCACCCACTACACGACAAAACAACTCGGTATCCCAGTTGGCAACCCCCCAGGCAGACACACGGTCCAGTCCCACCCTCCGGAAATGACCCTCTATCTACCGCAGCCAGGTGTTATGTGGGCGACCCCTTGGCCTGGTCCAGCCACTCGGGACCCTAACAATGAGGATATTATGAGCTGGATCACCCTCGGGGAAATGAGCCACATGGCTGTAGTGCCGTAACTGACGCTCCCTCACATTGCAGGTAATGTGCCTCATTCGGGACTCCATGAGCAACCGCTCATTTGACACAAAGTCAAACCAGTGGTACCCAAGGATTTTCCGGACAGACAGAGTACTAAAGGAGTCCAGTCTTCGTCTCAGGTCACAGGATAGCGTCCATGTCTCGCAACCATATAGCAAGACAGGAAGCACCAGGACTCTAAAGACTTGGACCTTCATCCTTTTGCATAGTTATCAGGTGCGCCACAAGCCCTTTCGAGCGACCTCATGACCCCCCCATGCTCTCCCAATGCATTTACTGACCTCATAGGAAGAGCCACCAGAGACGTGAATGTCACTGCCAAAGTAAATAAAACTCTCTGAGGACCGAACACAGGACCTTCAGATTAAGAGACCGAGAGAGAGCACCACTTATGTAACGGCCAGCCACTACACTACCAAGACTTATATCTTGGATTACCTTGGTTTTCTTGCTCTAATAACAAGCCGTACTCCTTACAAATTGTCTTACTTTTCCAGACACGACGAAATAACCAGAAACGGTAAACAGATATGGAAAATCAAACGTGGATATATTGTAACTTGAAAAGACAGACAAATATTCAATAATAAATATATCCGTGCGCGCAAACCACCACTTATCCGAAAAACACCAGTGACTAATTAATATGTATAAGAATACAAATATTTACATTAAACCCTCCCTTGCCCCTAAACAATAAACAAAAGCACACAACACAAATACAAACATGGATTGGATAAAAACAGCAGTTGAAAATGTGAAAAATGTGTCCCAAAATAAAGTCCTGCAGTATTGAAACTGGGTGTAGTGATATTGTGCTTCCTCCCAACAACAAAACGACCTCACTGTAAAAGTCCTGGCAATGGTTGGAATGAATTTGAACCCTGGGGTTTCTCTGCTCTGGCTGTTGTGAAGTAGGATCGGTAGTTGAAAAAGCAGGCAGTGGAATAAAGCAATAAATAGCAGTGATGAGTTTGTAGATGGATGATTAAATTGTCTTCTTTTCCTCTCTTTCTCTCTCCTCGCCTCTCTTCTCCCTTTTGCCTTTGCTCCTCTTTTTTAAATGTAAAATGTCCCAGATGTATCTGGTGTGTAAACGGGTGATTTCCATCTCGGTGCTGCGGTCTCTCTCCATCATCCTTCCCCTTTGCACTTACAGGGACAACATTTCACTGATGCACACATAACAGACAGTAAACGGGACGATGAAAACAAAATGCACTCGGCACAAACATAGAATATACTATTATGTAGCCCCGCTACAACGGTAGAACTAAACTCATTCTAGCTATAGCTGTTTATTTTGGAGGGAAATGACTGTAAGTAACAGTCTTCCTGATCAATATCTGAGGGGTGAAGTATAATTGAAGTTATGTGGTGGTCATCATTTGCCAGAACAAACATTTTCCAACACAAGGGTGTCCCTAGTTCTCCCCAGTGGTAGAGTGTTTTGGGCTGGAGGCCAAAGATCGGCCTGGTCTGCAACAGAGCTAAAATCTTGCAGTACTTCTTTATATTCCCTGCTCAGTGCCCCAGTATATACAAATTATCGTCAGTATAGTAGTACAGTAATCCAATTGCCCTTCATTCACTCAGACCATAAAACCAATGTAGGAAGCACTTTAAGACAGAGAAGCTCATATCTGTTGCACCTCAACATGACAACCGCTCTTTTCCACCCTCTCAAACATAAACAGTATTTAATACTTAGAAAATGTCTGAGATTAAAACATTTAGAGACTTGTACCTCGATGTTTTTGCATCCTATAAGCAATTAAGCTTCAAATTTAAATAAACTTTGCTAAACTGAACCTGCCCAATTTTGCTCTCTATCCACCTATTTCTATTCCAGAAGAAGAATTGATCAGTCTTGAAGACTCGGATAGCATCGCCACAATTTGTAAAAGCTTTTTAAAGTCCCTTCCTTTCAACGATCCCTGGGCACAATGGGGAAAGTATCTTTCAGTTAACATTTCAGAAAAGGAATAGAAGGCAGCCATGCACAGAATACACCCCAGCTCCATATGCACAAAGCACTCAATTATTCAACTTAGAATTCTGTATTGGACACATTTAACTCAATTAAAACTATCCAAAATGTTTCAAGGGCAAGAGTCAACTTGCAAACTTTGCAATCTAACTCCATCCTCACTGGGCCACATGTTTTGGGCGTGCTCCAAATTAACATCATTTTGGACAAAAAAATTTTGAATGCCTATTAGACAGCCTTGGTGTCACAATCATTCCTAAACCATTAACAGCTGTATTCAGTGAACTCCCAGATGTGCTTAAAATGGAGAAGGACAAACACATTGTAATTGCTTTTAATTCACTACTAGCACATACAGTTAGCTCCATAAATATTTGGACAGAGACAACTTTTTTTCTAATTTTTGTTCTGTACATTACCACAATGAATTTTAAATGAAACAACTCAGATGCAGTTGAAGTGCAGACTTTCAGCTTTAATTCAGTGGGGTGAACAAAACGATTGCATAAAAATGTGAGGCAACTAAAGCATTTTTTTAACACAATCCCTTCATTTCAGGTGCTCAAAAGTAATTGGACAATTGACTCAAAGGCTAGTTCATGGGCAGGTGTGGGCAAATCTGTCGTTATGTCATTATCAGTTAAGCAGATAAAAGGCCTGGAGTTGATTTGAGGTGTGGTGCTTGCATGTGGAAGATTTTGCTGTGAACAGACAACATGCGGTCAAAGGAGCTCTCCATGCAGGTGAAAGAAGCCATCCTTAAGCTGCGAAAACAGAAAAAACCCATCCGAGAAATTGCTACAATATTATGAGTGGCAAAATCTACAGTTTGGTACATCCTGAGAAAGAAAGCAAGCACAGGTGAACTCAGCAACGCAAAAAGACCTGAACGTCCACGGAAGACAACAGTGCTGGATGATCGCAGAATCAT
Source organism: Erpetoichthys calabaricus (assembly GCF_900747795.2). Lineage (NCBI taxonomy): Eukaryota > Metazoa > Chordata > Cladistia > Polypteriformes > Polypteridae > Erpetoichthys > Erpetoichthys calabaricus. The sequence goes on from NC_041401.2 coordinate 125,504,674, forward strand.
TTCCATGGTGAAGAGAAACCCCTTCACAACAGCCAACCGAGTGAACAACACTCTCCAGGGGGTAGGCATATCGATATCCAAGTCTACCATAAAGAGAAGACTGCATGAGAGTAAATACAGAGGGTGCACTGCAAGGTACAAGCACTCATAAGCCTCAAGAATAGAAAGGCTAGATTGGACTTTGCTAAAGAACATCTAAAAAAGCCTGTTTCTGGAAAAACATTCTTTGGACAGATGAAACCAAGATCAACCTCTATCAGAATGATGGCAAGAAAAAAGTATGGAGAAGGCGTGGAACAGCTCATTATCCAAAGCATACCACATCATCTGTAAAACACGGTGGAGGGTGTGATGGCTTGGGTGTGCATGGCTGCCAGTGGCACTGGGACACTAGTGTTTATTGATGATGTGACACAGGACAGAAGCAGCTGAATGAATTCTGAGGTGTTCAGAGACATACTGTCTGCTCAAATCCAGCTGAATGCAGTCAAATTGATTGGGCGGCGTTTCATGATACAGATGGACAATGACCCAAAACATACAGCCAAAGCAACCCAAGAGTTTATTAAAGCAAAGAAGTGGAAAATTCTTGAATGGCCAAGTCAGTCACCTGATCTTAACCCAATTGAGCATGCATTTCACTTGTTGAAGACTAAACTTCAGACAGAAAGGCCCACAAACAAACAGCAACTGAAAGTCACTGCAGTAAAAGGCCTGGCAGAGCATTAAAAAGGAGGAAACCCAGAATCTGGTGATGGCCATGAGTTCAAGACTTCAGGCTGTCATTGCCAGTAAAGGGTTTTCAACCAAGTATTAGAAATGAACATTTTATTTCCAGTTATTTAATTTGTCCAATTACTTTTGAGCCCCTGAAATGAAGGGATTGTGTTAAAAAATGCTTTAGTTGCCTCACATTTTATGCAATCATTTTGTTCACCCCACTGAATTAAAGCTGAAAGTCTGTACTTCAACTGCATCCGAGTTGTTTCATTTAAAATTCATTGTGGTAATGTACAGAACCAAAATTAGAAAAAAGTTGTCACTGTCCAAATATTTATGGACCTAACTGTAGATGTATCTTGCTCAAATGTAAGAATCCCAGCCCACCACCTTTAGGTCAGCGGGTAACTGATGTCCTATACTATCTGAAATGGGAAAAAATCAAATTATCACTCAGAGGATCTGTTCAAAACGTTTTAAAAATATGGCAGGATCTAATCAATACCATTTTAGAATAAGTTTCTATATCTGGGGATATAGATAGATTCCTTCCTTGCTGTTTCAAAGATTTGCTTTGTTGGCTGGCTCTCTTTCTTTCTTTTGGGTGGGGGTTGAGTTTTTGTTTTATTAAGTTTGATTTGATTTTATGGATTGTTATTTGCTTTTAATAAAAAAATGTAAAAATAAATAAATAATAAAAAAACCATAGTCTTTCTGCCCCATTGGAAGCGCATACACAGAATCTGTCCATAGGACTTCCATGAAGCACAATAGTCAAACACACCTGAAGAAAGTGTTCTTCTTGTTATGTTTTAAAGTGTACTCCCTTTAACCTTATTTTTAAATAAACTGATTTGGCAAATTAATGAAGCGTTAATGACAGTGTGGCAAGGTGATTAGTGTTGTAGTCTCACATCTCTGTGGAGTTTGATTTCTGGTCTAGGAGCTTTGCTGTGTTTTCCCTTCAGTTTGCTTTTGTGCCCTCTTCTACACATCTTTCTCCTATAACATCCCAAAGATGAGTACATATGATTAGTAAGTCGTTGTTGTCTTCTTCTTCTTCTTCTGGCTGCACCCATTAGGGGTCGCCACGGCGGATCATCTTTTTCCAGATCTTTCTGTCCTCTACATCTTGCTCTGTTAATTAGTTGGTCTAATAGCAGTGAGTGTTGATGCATGTGGAAGAAGAGTGCATTCCAGTGAACTTGTGGGACATTTGTTACCTGCCTAGGAGCTTGTTTGTGTCCTTGTGTTAATAAAATGGGTGAAAGCATAAACTTGAGAAGTTGGAAGCACTCGTCTATAAATTGTTGCCACATGGGCTAAATTTGAATTGAACAGATTAAGGGTGTTTAGGAGTCTGCTGAATTGTACGATCTGTGCATTTAATAATCTAAAATGCAATAGAAATTGCTGCTTCGAAAAGAAACACAAACTTCTAGCAGCAGCTGCCCTGCAGGGTGTTTGTCTAAAGACAGTGAAAGTTACAGAATGTATGGCACAAGCAACTGAAATCATGGTTTGTTAGTTAAGTCCCTAAAAGTGAGCCAATATGCCTTTCTCTTTTAATGTGTCTAAGAACAAGATGAGCTTACATATGCTTTGACGATTGTCAGTGAACAGGACTGACAGTAGTCGGGCCCCACAATGACATTTCATTCCTCTCTCTTTAGGGTTTTGGGGATTGTTGTTTGCAGTCCTCCCGATGAAGCCTCAGTTATTATTGTGGATGCTTTGAGAGCAGGTATGTTTATATTTTAAGGTTTTACTTGATTGTCACTGTTCAAAATAAATAAATAAATAAAACGGTCCGTCTGCTGGAGTCTTTTTGTATTCTTCTACTGTAAGTGACAAGTTACATTGACGTATTTCTTTGATAGTGTTAGATTTATGATCTGTTGCTTTTGCATTAATGTTGATCACCTTAAAATGATATTGCATAGCTTAGTTTTTGCTATTCTGTTTTAGAATGACTTGAATGTCCACACATGAGTTCTGGGTGTTAAAAGTTTCTTCTAAGGGGGTGTTCAATTTACATTCACAGGTAAAGGAGTTCTCTGTGAAAAGTTGCCCAGTTTGGATCAGCAGATTGCAGAGTCATGCTTCAATGAAGCAGACAGATTCAGGAAGCCATTGGTGTGTGGCTTTTACAAGTATGTACTTGTATATGTATCCTTGCAATTTCTACTTGATAGCATCCTAATTCAAAATTGAAAATTGTTGTCATTAATTACAGGCGTTTTGACCCGGCATTGCAGTTCTTATATAAAAGAGTTCATGAAAATGAAACTGTGGGCAGAATTCAACAGATATCCACAGTTAGTCGGATGTATCCTCCATCCTCTGTGGCCAGAAGTAAAGCGGCAGGTATGTTTAGTAGATTGTGTGCATTTGCAGTTTCTTTCTAGGGTGCCACAGACATTTTTAACAGAATTAACTTTCAAATGTCTGCAGTTATTGAATAGGCTTATGTAAACATGTCATGTCCCCCATCATTCTCGGAGTGAGAATTACTTTTTATTTCCTGCATTTTGCATTTTAACATTACTGTTAATATTTTTTTTGCTTGATTTACATCAGTCTGATCATAATCATTTTGTTCTAGGTGGTGTGTTTTTCCACAGTGCCGTGCATGACATTGATGTGGTCTGCTGGTTGCTGGGAGAACATGCCCCAGACACCATCTTCACACTTGGCCATGCATTTTGTGCAGGTATGATAACTGTAGTTTAGCTGTTTTGCCTTCAGCATTATATCGGGTATGCCTCACAAGTTGAAGGTTTGTTATGTAATTGTTGGCCTTTTGATTAATTTATTGCAAAATCCAACATTTGTTGAATTAAAGATTATTTTTTTTGTTTAACCTTCTTATATAAAACCTAGTGGTGTATGTGGAGCGTTTCCTGTAGCATGACATTGTGTTGCTTTAAACCCTTTTTCTCTTAAAACCCTGAAAATGTCATGGTTAACCATCTTATTTACATGGCGTAGAGAGACACAGCAATTACCTGGGTTCATAGCATTCACACATGAATGTCCATGTGAGGTGAGGGGTGGTAAACCCAAGATCCCGACAGATGTTTTTGTCTAAAAGAAATTTATATTGATGAACTACCATGTTCAAGTCCTACATGCATTGTTTTATACATTTAATGATTATTTTCATCATGATCTTGAATCAAAAGACACAGTTGAGATAAACAATGCCATGGACGAGCACCTAAAAGAACTTGGAGCTATTTGAAGCAGCAGAGGTCCAAAGACGCTTGTCTTATGAGAGGACATTACTTGTCCCTTAGCTGGCTTTCTTTACATATGTGATAACTTTTGTGAAATTTCTTAGAATTACCTTAAGTTTGGACCTGATAAACTGACTTTGCCAGCATTCTACATTTAGTTGTGTTTACACTCATCCTCATGCAGACATTTTATTTGTAATTTCTGTGCACTGTCAGTACCCAAGAGACTGAGGAGGGTGTTTCTGTATAATGTATGTAATTAATTGGTCGTCTATTTTTAATCAATGTCTAATATGTGTGCAGAAGATGCAGCAGATTTTCAATCGATACAGCATTTGGTGTGCACAAAACAAGCAATGTATTTTTTTTTCTTTTAACTCTCACCATTTTAGAAATGGCTGCTGTCAATGACGCTGATTTCGTTTCCATTTCAATGAAGTTCCAGAGTGGAGCAGTTGCTTCTTTGGATATCAGTCAACACTGCCACAAGAGCTGCGACCAGAGATTAGAAGTACGTATTTTAGCAACTTTGTGTCTGCTGGTATATTTCAAACTAAACGGCTGATTACACTATATACCGTATTTTTCGCACCATAAGACGCACTTTTTTTTCCCTAAAAGAAGGTTGGAAATGTCTGTGCGTCTTATGGAGCGAATATTGCATCACAGACCATGATGTGTAATACCTGACAAAAGTCGACATCCAGGGGTAGAGGGCGCCAAAACTCACTGTTACGTTACAGGCATTCCCTCTGTGCTTGGAGGAATGTTAGACTCATTGACTCGGCATCTAATCCTTGCGTGTGCGTGAGTTGCGAAATCTAAACAAATATAAACAAAGGCAAGATAGCATCTACATCTCATGAGGGAGCGAAGTGAGTGCAGAAAACAAAATACTCAGTGCATATGTTTTGCGCATTATCACTGAGTTGGACTCTGGACTCGATAGATTACCAGCCGCTGGACTACTTCAGGCTGTTCTTTCCTGAAGCTGCCTTTCAGCTACTGTCAGACGAGACAAACAGGTATGCAGAGCAATTTTTTGAATCGAGGGCTGTGCTTGCACCGCATTCTCATTTTTCAAACTGGAAACCCACAACAAAACACGAGATGAAGGGCTTTGTGGCATTACAAATATAGATGGGACTAGACTGGCGATATAACTTCAGGGAGCATTGGTCCAAACGTGCTTTGTCCCCTGGTGGCTTTGGACAGGTTATGTCCTGTGATGATAGGTACGTGATGCTGCAAAGTGATTGTGAGCAACTGAGCTTAATAAATTCTGACACTAGTGATGAGGAGTTCTTGGGGTTTCCATATAACTAGAAGAGTGCTTGAACCTTAAAGTCTCTCCTTATTTGTTAATGACAGTGATGTTTCTTAATACTGCTGTTGAATTTACATGGTTGAAATATTATTCTGCTATATTTTATTAAACATATTAGTGCACCATTTGGTTCAGAATATTTTTTTTCTTGTTTTCCTCCTCTAAACCTAGGTGCGTCTAATGGTCAGGTGCGTCTTATGGTGCAAAAAATACGGTACGTCTAACAGCCAAGTCAAATCTTAAAGAGCAGTGTGTGACGATGCGGGTTCAGCTCCATGCTCCCATCTGCTGTCTGGGAGCCCTTGAACCCGTCACCGTCAGTAATGTTACCAATGAGCTAGACAGTGAGGCAACAACATAACAAGGGGATGGTACAAAAGTGCTTTTATTTATAAACAATCAAAACAAAGTATTCAAATAAATAAAGTGCAGTGAGTCAAATTCTTGAAATAAATAATCCATAAAAGAAACGTGGAGGTTTTAAAACAATACAAAAACAATCCTTTAAAACCAAGGTTAAAACAATGCTGGAAGCAGTCCTTTAAAATACCATTCAGAGCCCGATGTCTTCTATCCTAACGTCTCTCCTGCTTCACCCGTCTGGGCCCCGCAGTAGACGAGACCCTCTCTCTGCAGCTGTCTTTCACTCCTTTTCAAACAGGTCTGGAGGCCTCCCGATCCTGGCTTCGGTCACGCACTCATCCCAGACTCGAGACTTGGTATCCTTGATGACCAGGACGCTCACATCAAGGACTTCTCCACCAAGCCTCCCGACTCCCGCTGCCTTCCTGTCCTTACGCGGCAAGTCGCCCTTCACTGGTCACTCCCGCTACTCGATCACTCAGCGGGAGCGACCACTGCTACAACTCCCGGGTGTCGGCCTAACACCCAGTCTTCCGTACAGCTGTCTGCGAGCATTCACTCACCCACACCGGCTCTCTCTCTCTCTCTCTCTCCCCTGCTCCGTGCTCTCCAGCAACCTCCGTCTTTCTTTCCTTTCTTGTTCTACTCTTTCCTTTTCTTTTTAGCCGACTTGCGCTTCTATATAGGTCGAGAGGGCATAGCAGCTGCGACAAATTAGCAGCCCCAGGAACAATCACGGATGTGGGCAGTCTCTCACCTGTGCACTTAGGTGAGAAACACCCACACCGCAGATCGCCCTGAGAACTGCTTCAGCCACAACTACCACGCCCCCTCGCTAAGCCGCGAGCGCGGTGATTATTTATCTAAAACGGGCCTTTGCTGAGAGCTTTGGACCCGCTATACCACACAGTGGCTTCTGGTTTTTGTTTCTGCTGTCAAATCTGTCTGTATTCACCGAATTCCCATGTTTGATCTTTTACGGTATGCCCGGAATAACACGTTGGTGATCAATCCTGAAATCCCCAGCAGACGATGACTAAGCAGTTCTATACCAGTTAGGTAGTAGCTTTAACTAAAGATGTGAAAGAGCCTCTTTTAAAGACTAGTTGTAAAAAAATGCAGCAGATGTGTATGCTGCCTCTGTGATACTAAGTTTGTTTGACACCCACCCTTTAGTGACAAGCAATTCTGGTGTGAATATTTTTAAATCCTGGTCTGTGATTTGTGTTTACTTTAAAGAGGATTTCTTGTAAAAAAATTCTACTTGAAATGTTTTCTCCAACCCCCTGCAGGTACATGGCTCAGAAGGTTCTCTGCACATGGATAACCGTAACCCCCTGGGGATCGCTGACCACAGCACTTCAGCATCTCTGTGTTTGCAGGCAACCTCTGACCGCTACAGGGATGCCTACAGAGAGCTTATTCGTCACTACCTCAGGACTCTCAGAGGTCAGTAAGTGCACTACAAATGAAACCTATAGCCTTCAAGGGCCCATTTCTTCTTTGTAATGTTTGACTCGAAAGACATCCTGCATCAGCAGTGTTTGTGGCAGGGGACCTGTTATTGATTTTGTTGTCTCTTGATCAGGTAAGCGTTCACAGATAACACTGAACAGATCTTCAGAAGTGACTTTGAAAATAAGACACTTTGGCTGCTCTTGCCCGCATTAGAATGTTCTAGATAGATAGATAGATACTTTATTAATCCCAAGGGGAAATTCACGTACTCCAGCAGCACCTTACTGATACAAAAAACAATATTAAATTAAAGATTGATAATAATGCAGGTAAAAACAGACAATAAATTTATATAATGTTAATGTTTACCCCCCCGGGTGGAGTTGAAAAGTCGCATAGTTTGGGGGAGGAACGATCTTCTCAGTCTGTCAGTGGAGCAGGACAGTGACAGCAGTCTAGAATACTGAATTAGATGGACATGTTGGGTGCCTTGTGTATTGTAGGATTTCATGAGTCATGTCAGCAGAGAGTGGCAGTATGTTGTCCGTTTCTCCTTACAGACATGTCTTTTCCGTGTGTAATTTTATTTTTGTTGTGTGTGCAGTCAGTTTATAATCATTAATTATGATTGACAAACACTTTTAAACATCAGAGTAAGCAGTCAGAATTTAGTGTTTAGCCTAATAAATGCAGAGTTGTTGCCATCAGATATATTCAGACAAAACAACCGGCATGACTCAACTACGAATAACCGGATAAGGAGCGCAGGGAAGTAGGAATGAAGGAGCAGCATCCAGGTGAGAGCAAACCACCATGCCATCCGACTGCCTACGTCCAACATTTTTCTCACTAACATTCAGTTGCTGGATAACCTAGATGACATTCAGGCAAGACTTGCTTAGTGCTGCAATGATTAATAGACTAATTAGCAAAAAAATTGAATTCAGTTGTATTTTCTTAATGGACTAGTTGTACCTGTTTCTCTTCCACATTGCACACTAGCATGTTACGACTCTTTGTACTGTTTTTGAGTAGGCTGATCATGGTGTCAGCTGCAGTACATTCAGCAAAAGAGGTTTCCTCCTAATATCGATCAGTATTCTTCTCTGCGTAAGAGTATACAGGTAAAATTCCATTACAATGAACTCACAGGGACCTAAAAAATATTTCGTTGTAATGAAAATTTCATTGTATGTGTTACTATAGTGCTTTCTTTAACTTGTATCCAGGCGTTTGCAATCATCTCAATAGCTTCTTTTCCGTTAATTTTAATCTCCTCCTGCCTACAAGTTATGCTGACGAGAATTTTTCTCAGCATTTCCTTGCGATAATACACTTTCAGGGTGTGAATGATCCCCAAAACCAATGGCTGAACCGTTGCCGTGCAATTGGGTGGGAGGAATTCAATGCAAACATTATCTAAATGTGGAAGCATGTTGTGGGCTGCACAGTTATCAATCAGGAGCCGATTCATTATTTCTTCTTCATATCGTGAGGTTTCTGAACTCTTTTGAGACCCCCCACTCCCCACCCAACGGGAACGACACTGCGTCCTGAAGTGCGATTGCAGTGCGTGTGGAAGATTGTTTGTCCGTTGCTGGGGCAGGGCAATAGGAGGCTCACAGCGCTGCAATGAAGAGCCACAGAAGCAAATCATAAAAGATCGGGGTCGCGCTATAAATCCCTGTCTTGCACCCCAAAACACGAGACTTAGTCTCAGTACTTTAGCAAAACCAGCTTTATTCAGCTTGAAACAGCAGTGGCACAGTTATTTATTGTAGCGTCATCTGCCACTCTGCTATACACAGACACAGCAGTCAGGCAGAGTCGTGGCCAGGTCAGTGATCAAGTAATCCTGTTACAGTATCTGCATTTACAATTTACGTGCACCTAACCTTGCATCACCCCTCGAGATGTTTTCTGTTGTGAGCTGGGGGGCTGATCGCACCCTTACAGGTTAAAAAAAAGACGCTGAAAGATTACCTTCACATTGCTCCCTTGCTGCTGGGCTTACTTGCGGCTGATCTATCGCGTGATCCGCGCGGTACTTCGTAGACTTAAAAGTCCAAAAGCACCTGTCAATTGCGGATTGTTTGTTTGCCTTTCTCTCTCTCTGTCCTTCCCTGCTCCTGACGCGCACTCCTTTGAAGAGGAAGCTATGTTTGCATTCTTTTAATTGTGAGACGGATTTGTCATCACCGTCTTGTCAAGGAGCACGTTTAAACTTTTGAAAAAGAGACATGTTTGTTTGCAGTGTTTGAATAAAGTTCCTGTCTCTACAGTCTTCTGTGTTTCTGTGTAAATCTGTGACCCAAGCATAACACTGTTTACTTTGGCGGAGAGACGCAGCATATCTGCTATTGCCCCGTACAGACGCGGAGATCGTACTTCATTCTTCGGCTTGCTGTCCAGTTGTGGGAGGTCCCAAGAGCGTTTACAAACCTCACATTCTCTTGAATGAGTGCCGCATTAATAGGAATGTTTCTTGAACAGGAATCACTGAACCACTTAAAAACGGCTTTTTCGACATCTTCAAATGCAGCAGTTCACATACGTTTGCAGCCCGAGATTTTTCTACTTTTTTTGCTGTGTCTTTCAAGAAAGTTGACAGCGTCGATAGTGAAATTCCGAATTCACTGGCAACGTCTTTTTTCTTATTGCCGCAATCGAGAGCTGCAAAAAGTTAGTTTTTTTTTTTTTTTTATAATATGAACTGTTATCGTTTTTTCGTGTCTGCTGTTTCTATAGGAGGATGACAATGAGTTAAATTCCAATGGATGTTTTTGAAATGTTGACGAGTAATAACTAAAAGGTATCACTGAAAAAAAGGCCAAAAAAAAAAAGGTACAGTACGAGGAAAGTTCGAAGAAAGAAAGAAAAATTAGTGTTTCTGTTTGGGGAAGCATTTCAAGGTCTTTTGTGCACTTCGTTGTAATGAAAGTATCTGCTGAATGTACTTCGTAGTAATGAGATTTCTATAGACTCGTGTCATATGGGGAAGCTGTTGGGACCAAAAAATACTTTGTTGTAATGAAAATTTTGTTGTAAAGATATTCGTTGTAACGGAATTTTACCTGTAGTTTTTTCGTGTTGTGAAGCTTATCTTGAGAAATCCATGTTAGTGAGTAGAATTGGGACAAAAGTTAGAGCCATATTCCTTCAGAAAGAACAGATAAATCGTCTGCTAAATGCACTTGTCAGTTGCCACCATTACTACTCGCAAATTTACTGAAGTAAAATAATGTTCAGTGCTTGGGCTCACCAAATACAACAGACTACTGTAGTCTGTTAAATGCACTTCCTAGTTTTACTTGGGGCAACGCTGAATTTTCACCATACAACAATATTATATGTAAACATTGGCCAGCTATGTTTAAATATTTTCTCCAATCATTAAATTGTAAATAAATCACATTTAGTAAATAATCAGGCTGACTCAGGAAGATGTATTTGTTTAATCTAACGTGGCTGATCCATACTGAGTGACAAAGTGCAACATACAGCTGTCTGTCTGCAGGGGAGCTGCTGCTGAGAAGTTTGCTGCTTTGAAAAGAAACACCGTTTCTACTGCACTTTAGATTGTTAAATATGCCGATCGTACAATTCAGCAGACTCCTAGTTTTAATGTTAAAAGGTATGCAAATCGTGAGGAAAATGTTTGTGATTTCTTTCCGTGTTCTGTGTTAAGTTGTGGTGAACAGGGTGATCATTGTCCAGCCTTCCTTATCTTGCCAGAAAAGAGTGTCTGGAAAAGCAATGTTCATTGGTCTTTGATGTAAATATTTTCTTCCACTTTTTCATTTTGCCTCCCGTTTGACACCAAGAATAATTTATTTTTAGCAGAAGAACTGTTCCGAGAGAACTTATTTGTGTGTTACACACAGAACGCTTTGCAAGTTTTTTAATGGATGATTAATGTGCACTTCTGTGATAACCCACTTTTTAAGATATCTAGACAAACGTCAAGAATTTAGAATGAATGAATTAACCTGTCTTTTGTGAGCCCTGCTCGTCAACATTTTTATAAACTTTGCCCTCCCCCCCCCCCCCCCGCCTGTGTTATGCGCCAGCCACTTTGCATCTCTGCTGCTCGCATTGTGAAGAGGGGGGCTGAATGCACCCCAAGGAGACGCGGTCGCTTCTCCAAACCCTCCTTTTAAACGGTGATACAATGGGAAACAAATAGTTGTTTTTTTTTTTTTTTTTTTTTAAACCTTCTCTTTGCTCGATCAGCTGCTGCTGCTGCTGTGCCGCGTGATGTGCATCTCGTGTGGCGCTTTGAATATTTAAAAGCCTGTACAGCAGATGTCCTTTTGTCTCACTGCCTTGTCTTTGTTCTCCCCCAGACATCCTCTGCTCCTGTTGGGGGTCCCACTCCCGAGGCACGCTTCTATTCTTTTAATTGAGAGACGGAACTGTCCCCTCCTAGCAACACAAATTAGACGATCTACCGACTTAAAGTTTAAATCCGAACAATATATTTGATCTCTTTTCGCTATTCCGTTATTTCACCATATGATTTCCGTTTGTTTGCTGTAATGTGATCTTTACTGTCATTTTATTGAGACTTTCAAATTTTCCTACTTCCATTATCTCTAACCTACTCTGCATATGTATCGCGCCAACGTTTTTGAATTCTTTACGACATTCGACTTTGTCATCTACTCTTTTTTGTCTTTTTCCGGCCCCGGCCGTGGTTAAATCTCTTGGCACAAAGTCTCGTCTCATGGGACGTGAAAGTGTCTCTCTGAGAAAGTCGTGTCTCGTCACTCTGAACAGGTCTCGTTTCGTCCCAAGATTTTTTTTATATAATAGAGATAACAAATAAATGTTTAAATGTGATGATGGCAGTAACAAGCAACTAAAAAAAAGTGCTCACTGTGTAGTCATTGTACTCATCAGAATTATGTGCAAAGCTGTAACAAAACAACAGTGCGAAAATTAACTGTAGCTGAAATGTTTAAGTTACTAATGCTCTTCGACAAAGTTATAGAGTGTTGGTTTCATCTCAGTCTTCTCTCCAAGAGATACAAGTTGCCCGTCTCCTGCAGTATGGTTTTTATTTATGTCACTTACTCTTTGCAATAACATTTATTAAGCCGCTATATGCCCAACATATCTATATTAATGATATTTAGAATTAGCATCTCCCTCAATTTAAGATGGAATTTAAAGAAATATGTGTGAATTTAGTCTTAGACTAGATTCATTCTAATACAGAGGGGAAAAAGTTGGGTTGTTTCAAGTTGTACTACTGACATTAAGTTATGTTAATAAATCCATTTTTAATCAAAAATATATTTTCATGCTCTTTAGACTTGCATTGTATTTTTAATAGTGTTGTGTTTTTCATCTTGAAGTTAGTTTAGTTGTATTTTTTATATCCTGATGTTTTCAAATTCTATATGTTGTGACAGACGACCGGCTATGGACTCCGGTCATCACCCCCAGGCCGCTAGGAGGAGCCCTCCGGACAGCATATTTGTGCCCCGAGTGCCAGCAGGGCCTCATGGACTTTGTAGTGTTTTGACACAGCCCTGCTGGATACCTTGGGGGCCGCCAGGAGTCGCTGTAAGGGGGCTAGTGGGCTCTGGCATGCCCTATAACCCGGGAGTGCATCCCAGTCACGTGACTGGAAGAAGCGATGTGCTCCCGGGATGAAGAAAAGGACTTTGCCCTAACCCGGAAGGAAAACGGACTTGTGGGTTTGGCTTGGAGCCACTTCCGGGTCAGGGGCTATAAAAGGACTCTGGGTAAGCCCAGACATTGAGCTGAGCTGGGAGGTAGGGTGGCGACGTGTCTGAGCGAGGAGGAGAGAGAATTGTTTATTGTATGAGTAGTGTGGTGAGGAGAGTGCTTTGTGCACGGCATTATAATAACAAAATAAAAAGTTATTATTATTATACATTCACCTGGTCATCAGAGTGGTACCTGAGGGTTCGAGAGGTGGACACGAGCTTCTACTGCTACACTGGTGTAGTCGGCAGGAGTCTCTGGCCGTCTGGAGGCAGAGGATCTGCATTCAATATTAAATTCGTGGTAGCAGAGAACCCTAGAAAGGTCCCTCTTGAAGCCGCAGAGGTGAAAATCCCACCCGCGAGCAAGAGCGCTGCAGCGGGAAGCCAATCTCTTCAGCAGGCAAAAATGGGGAAAAAATCTGGGAAGAAGACTGGAGCTAGCCAGAAGACTTCGGTCCCAGACGGGCTGGAGACGCTATGGTCTTACCTGACCGGCAGTGAGGAAGACCGGGCGCAGCTCAAAGCAGAGCAAACCCGAGCGGGGCAGCAGCCGGAACGTTGCCGCATGGCAACTCCCGAAGATTATTACAGGGAGTTGGAGAAAGACCGCCTACGTTCCGAGGTAAGTGCTGGGAATGCACACGAACCGCCGGGAGCTTCTTTTTCTCTGTTTGCAGAGGCCTGTCTGCACGAAGCGGACAAAGAGCACGCCCGCCTCACCCCTAGGCAAGATGGCCGCGAAAACAAGAAGGCGAGCAGTTCTAGGAGTCGGCAGAGGAGCAGCCCATACGCTGACACAGTTCACGTGACCTCGCGCGATGGCGACCGGGAGGAAGGTCAGTTGGGAGCCGTCGGTGAGGTCAGTAATTCCCCAACGCGTCTGCGCTCCCTGAAGGGGAAGGGGGCGGCGAGCGAAGCAGCGCCAACTTTAAATAAAAAGAAAGAGGGGCGGGAAGTGACTGTAGTGTCTGCCATCAATGGTAAAAAGGCAGACCTCAGTCGGCTTGTTGCAGCCACCCGTCCCTCAGAAGACTCCAAATCCCAGGAAGCCTTGCGAAGCCCAGCAGAGCACGTGCCAGGAGTGGACGTGCTCATTGGTTCCCGGTCGGCAGGTGACCAAAATAAGGAAATAGCCTTACTGCCGGCCGAGACAAATAACTTTATAAACTTGCAGGAGCTCGAGAAATGTCTCGCGCCCCTTTACGCTTTCTTCCAGGGACTACAGGAGGTGAAGGAGCGTGTGGAGGAGCTGGGAGCTGCAGCCGAAGCGCCGTTGAAGGGACTGATGACATACCTTCGGCGGTTAGGCCGTGAAGCCCCGGCCTCGATTAATGCGGCGGTGCAGGTAGGTGCTCTCTGTACCGTATATCATAAGGGGACGCAGTGTGAATCGGCACCGCGTTTAATAAGTAGCGGTTGCCAAAGCACTGTGAACCCGACAAGGGAGTGTGGCACCATGACGGAGGGGTCGGTAAATGGTCCGTTAGAACCGGAGCAGCGGTATCAGACGCTGCTCTGGACTAATGCGGACGTTATGAGCCCGACCCGTGTGGACAAGGGGTTGCCGTTGGTTACTGAAGGGGCGGGGGAAGTACCGATCGTCCCGGGACAGCTGAATAGTGCTGTTACCCGGAGCGATGCGGTACTAATGACGCCGCCTCCGAGTTTATATAGGACAACGGGCGTGCAAACAGCAAAGAGGCTCTCTCTTTTCCATAGAGAGCCTCACGTTGTGCACAAGCCCCAGAGAAAGCAGGAGATCCCCACACAGAAATGCGGGTCTCCTAACAGGGAAAAGAAAAGGGCTGAGAGCAACAAAGCGGCCGTTAAACCCTCCTTGGCGGAGGACAGGGTGGAGCTGACAGAATTCCCGAGGTGTTTCCGGTCTCGGGAAGAGAGGCCACCAGGAGGACGTCGGCAGTGCTACAACTGCCGGCAACCGGGCCATGTGTGGAGGAGTTGTCCCCGGAGGACAGGGGAGCGGTGGGATAGCAGATACACCGTTCCCCCAAGGTTCGCTGGGGGGTCTCGACAACAGAGCCACGGTCCGGATAAAGCGTTCTCCTGGAGGAAGACGTCCCTCGCGGGAATCAACGCTCCGCCCCACTGGTCGTCGCTAAGGGGGAGGGACTGTGACAGACGACCGGCTATGGACTCCGGTCATCACCCCCAGGCCGCTAGGAGGAGCCCTCCGGACAGCATATTTGTGCCCCGAGTTCCAGCAGGGCCTCATGAACTTTGTAGTGTTTTGACACAGCCCTGCTGGATACCTTGGGGGCCGCCAGGAGTCGCTGTAAGAGGGCTAGTGGGCTCTGGCATGCCCTATAACCCGGGAGTGCATCCCAGTCACGTGACTGGAAGAAGCGATGTGCTCCCGGGATGAAGAAAAGGACTTTGCCCTGACCCGGAAGGAAAACGGACTTGTGGGTTTGGCTTGGAGCCACTTCCGGGTCAGGGGCTATAAAAGGACTCTGGGTAAGCCCAGACATTGAGCTGAGCTGGGAGGTAGGGTGGCGACGTGTCTGAGCGAGGAGGAGAGAGAATTGTTTATTGTATGAGTAGTGTGGTGAGGAGAGTGCTTTGTGCACGGCATTATAATAACAAAATAAAAAGTTATTATTATTATACATTCACCTGGTCATCAGAGTGGTACCTGAGGGTTCGAGAGGTGGACACGAGCCTCAACTGCTACAATGTAAAATTATTTAATTTTTAAATACTACACAAATAAATATGCCTTCTTGAATTATTTGGACAAAATTAACAGTTGGATAAACTGATTAATCGATGAAGTAGTCAATAATAAAATTATTTACAAAATAATCATTTGTGACAGCCCTAGACTGGCTACATGAAGAGACATCAGAAGATGCTGTGTTTTATGTTTCTTGGAAATGTGCCTGACTATTCTGAAACGAAATGCTCCAATACGGCTGCTTTAGGATGGCCAAAACCTGGCTCACATGATCCTCCCAGGTGCAGGAATACATGACTCTTTTATCCAAGGGAGTAGCAGTATAGACATTATGGGGTCTTAGCAGTCTGTCCATCACATTGGAAGGTGGCTGGGATCCTCATACAGCCCAAATGGGAGGACACGCTATTACTGTTGTCCACTGGGGGTGCTAATTATTGTCTTTTCCTTAGCAGTATTTGTTAAGGGAAGTTGCCAGTAATCTTTTGTCTTGTTGAAAGTAGTTAAATATCAGGCCTTCCCTAGCCTTTCAAGAAGGTTGTCCATTTCAGTCATAATATAGACATTTAAAAGGGAGATCTGGTTGTTCTGCCTACCATTGGATTTTGGCACTAATTCAATAGGACTAGACCAAAGGCTAAAACCTTCTTCAGTAGCTCCTAGTTCTAGTAAACACTTGACTCCTACTTCCACCTCGACTATCTTTGCCTCAGGAAATTTATAAGGGTTTACAAATTACAACCCATGGATCTTTTAAAATGTCAAGGACAATGAGGAAGTCAGGCTAGGGTTGGTGTTAACAACATCATCGGTAGAGGCGGTAAGCAAAACGTTTTGTGAGAGGACTTTGATTAATTTCCAAAATTCAATTCAAATGAACTAACAAGTAGTGGTCGATCTGTGCTGTTAATAGGAAGTGCCTCCCTTTTTTCCATAGCTGTAAAAGACTGATGTGATTGTCTCATTTTTGGAAGCTGGTTAGGGTAATAGACAAGGCAATGAATCAATCTATCTCTATTGTTTAATTTCATTTTGCCCATGTCAGTGAGACAATAATTTTGGATTTAATACCATAACTTGTTTCTTAGCCTAAAACTCCGTCAAGGCCGCCCATGGTTACATTGCCTGGATTGTGCTTTTTGCACTTGCTCTAAATGCTCCTTCATCTGGGGTTTCACCTTTGAGAAGCACTTGTGCAACTGCGCGATGTACTCGATTAAATTACTGGGAAGCAGGGTTTCTCACTCCCAACCTTCTTTCAATATATCCAGGAGTCCACGTGGATGTCCCTGTATAAATGGTCAAAAGGAGAAACTCCTGTGGGACTTCCTGGAAGGCAAACATAACAAGAGTGAGAAGCTGGTCCCAGTCTCTCCTGTCCTCTTGTACGACTTATTGTGCAGCTATTTTAGCTTTTGATTAAAACATTCAACCAAACAATCTATCTGAGGGTGATGTTTTAGTGTTTTAATATGCTTTATTGAGAACAACTTGGAATGTATTAGAGGTGAAGGGCATCCCTTGATCCATAAAGAGGAAAATAAACTCACAAGGGTTGCAAAATCTCCGCCTCAGCTGTATTAAGTTAAAGGAGGAAGGTCTTTAGAGCACAGGATGGTCTCCTGGTTCAAAATGAACAGTGCGCTTTGGTTGCTTGGGTCCTTTAAAGGTGGAAGACGGGAAAAGGCAGGATTTGGAGAAGGTGGAAGTGAAAGTGATGCCATTGGTCCTCCGGACTAAAAGCCTAAGGCTAAAAGAGAGAGCATTAACGATAGCACTCCCTCTTGGTCTGGGTGGTATTGCTTAACTTTTTAGAGCTTTGAAGATGGGCCCCCATGTTTGCGTGTGACATTTTCTAAATGTATACATTATACCTGACAATTACATTTTTTTTTATTGCAGTTAATTCCAAAATCTCAGTCGATATATTTTAATTAACAGCTTATTTAATCAAGGTAGTTTAGCAATGTCCAGTAGTTCCCTGCAGGGGTGTCGCAAGAACCGGCTTTTCAGTTCCAAGTTAATGTCGCAATGCAGAAAATGTAACAGTCCTGCCTTTTTTACAGTATCTGTAGTACAGAGAAGGCCGGTCATGTGTGAATGTGTGACTGCAAGTGGATGATTACTTCAGAAGGCACAACAATACGTGAGAAAATCTACATGGAATTGGCTCAGAGTGGTGATGATACAGAACTGCATCAACACGTGTTGAAAAGAAAAACGGCAGATGGCATGTTAGGAAGTGCTTTGAGTCTGAGGCATTAGAAAATTTTGTGTGTGGTTGTGGGAACAAAAAAATGTCCCCTCAGGGGCTCCGTTCAATAGTACAATGTTTAAAAGAAATAATAAAGGCAAGACACACACACACACACACACAATACATGCTATCATCACTGCCACATCAGCCTATAATGAAGTTAGTTTAGATAGATTTGTGTGTGCTTTGAGAGTGAAGTAATGTTACTAATCACAGGAGATGTAATTGTTTAACTTGTCTGGTCATGACTTTATTAGAGATGAAAAGATAATGAAATTATTTGCTTTTAGTTGTGAATGAAGGATTTATTGTTTTCATTGAGCACTTCTACAGATGTCCATCAATGCAAGCAGCCCTCTTTTCTCTAACTGGCATATACAGTTCAGGATTGTTTTTTGGGGCTCACGTCCTCCATAGTTCTGCATATTGGACTGTGGCATGTAGGGGGGACTGGTAGAACTAACAGTTGTAGCAAGAAACCATTGAGATAAGATTTAGATGACTACTTGGCTTTTCTACACCAGTGATGACAAGAGCAGCTCCATGTATTAATACCAAAATAAAATGTGTTTAATGTTTACTATGGGTTTTATGCAGTATTTTTCAGTTACGGGAAAGAAATGTCAGATGAGAAGTTTAGAATTTGTACATAGGAAGATAACTCAGGTAGCTCATGAGCATCGTATCATTCTTCATAAACCAGGGGTCTCCAACACATCGCTCATGAGCTACCTGTAGCTTTCCAAAGAGTTAATGAATCCTACATAAATTTGAAAACTTGATTAGTCAATTAGGGGTGGGCGATCTTTCCAAAAAATCATATCACGATCCACAATCTGAATTGCAGTCTGTCTTTGCAGTGTGGCATACACTTAAGAGAATATCCAGACTCAAACTCATCAAGACCTAAGTAACACTTTATTTTAAATATCAAACAAAGTTGAATTCAATTGTTCTCTCGTTCGCTAGCTAAGCGGAGTTAAGGAACACGCCCCGAAGCTGGTGAGTGAGTGAGGAGAGCCCATCCACCCCTCGGCCCGCTTCGTGGTTTTCAGATTTGTGCAAATGAATCGGTACCGCAAGCGAACTATGATACATAGCGAAATGAGAGAAGTCGCAAAATCAACCGGAATGTTCAAGCAAATTATAGAAAAAAAAAAACCTAAATCCGTTAAGTAGTTCTCTCGTGAAAAGCGGACAGACATACATACAGACAGAGAGACATTGGATTTTATATATTATATATTAGTAAACCTTCAAAATAATGTGCAGTTAAAGTCTCAACAGCATTTCTAGAGCTTAGTAGAGCCAGATAACTATAAGAGTCTTCACCTTCACCAAGCAGCTCTGAAAATGTCTGCTTTGTTAGGGTCTACATACCTCTGCCTCTTCTGACATGAATGTCATGAAATCAAAGTTCAGAACAAGACTGAGAGATGAACATTTAAATGACTCCATGAGAGTGAACCTTAGTGGCTCCACTCCACCATACACCTCTCTTGTTGACTCCATGCAGTGCCAGTCATCTGACTAACTGAAAAACACATCACACATGCAACTGGACATGTGAATAAAGTGAAACAGTGACAATACTGATTCTCTGTGCAAGAGAGGACAGAGCCGGCTATACTTCCTTAGAAGGCTGGCGTCCTTCAACATCTGTAATAAGATGCTGCAGATGTTCTATCAGACGGTTGTGGCGAGCGCCCTCTTCTACGCGGTGGTGTGCTGGGGAGGCAGCATAAAGAAGGGGGACGCCTCACGCCTGGACAAACTGGTGAGGAAGGCAGGCTCTATTGTAGGTACGGAGCTGGACAGCTTGACATCTGTGGCAGAGCGATGGGCACTGAGCAGGCTCCTGTCAATCATGGAGAATCCACTGCATCCACTGAACAGTATCATCTCCAGACAGAGGAGCAGCTTCAGCAACAGACTGCTGTCACTGTCCTGCTCCACTGACAGACTGAGGAGATCGTTCCTCCCCCAAACTATGCGACTCTTCAATTCCACCCGGGGGGGTAAACGTTAACATTATTCAAAGTTATTGTCTGTTGTTACCTACATTTTTATTACTCTTTAATTTAATATTGTTTTTGTATCAGTATGCTGCTGCTGGAGTATGTGAATTTCCCCTTGGGATTAATAAAGTATCTATCTAGTGACATGTAACAAAATAACAAATGAATAAGGAATATCTGTGTATTTGTAATTGCATTGTTTTGTTTTGACAGCATTCATGTTTTAATTTAACAGTGTGAGATACACTAGAAAATGCATACAGACATACAAAATGCACTTGCAGGTGAACTAAATATTTTTTGTGATGTTTTAATGCAAAATGTGAGTTGTGGACACCAACATTTTGTAAATGTTCAGGCGTAACAAGCGTATTCAGTTTGTTTGTGTTGAAATAAGCTATGAGAATAAACGTTAGAAAACATGAGTAGCTCTCGGCCATTTTCATTTTGTAAAAGTAGCTCTCAGGAGAAAAAAGGTTGGAGACCCCTGTCATAAACCCTGTGCTGAATCTCCCCTCTGTTTGTTGTTACACTGAGGGGCACTCTCATCTCTGCCACACATTAATATTCAAGACTTGCATTGTATTTTGATATTTATGAATGCCAGGACTTGTGTATTGAAAGGATAGTTGGGTACCACTTGAAGGATATACCAGTATTTTATAGCTGTTGTTACTGTTAGTATTTATATATTTTATACCGTAATACAGAGTAAGGCCCAATATTGTTCACTTCAGTAACAGAGATACTCTAATTAAAAAATGTAAAAGTTGAATCACATGTAAATATTTATGAATATTAATAATATTAATTAATATTAATATATATTAATTATATGCCAGCTGGGCATAAAAATGTTGGCCAGACGGAGTTACTCATTTATTTAGTCACTCATTGCATTTACCTCATGTTCAATTCATGTCTTTGTCGCCTGATTTCTTCTGCAGGGAAGGAAAGTCCATTTTTCACCAAAGAGCAGTATTTGTGGACAATCCAAGTGGCAGCCGCAGCTGAGCAGTCGTGGCGCAATGGCACCGCTGTGGACCTGCGCAGAGAAGCAGTGGAAACCTCGGTTATCAAGACGGAGGTACCCTGAGGGGGCCAGAGTGCGGATTGTGGGGAACAACACACTGCGTCGACCAAAGCATGAAAAAGTGGATACAAGTTTGTGAGCAAACTGGATTTTTTTTTTTATTCCTCCTGTCCACCCTGGTTCTGAATCCAAACTCTGAAACTTGTAAACTGGAATTTTAAAGGATTCAGAGCAATGTCTATCTCTGTAATTAATAAAACTGTATTATTAATATAATGTCCAGTTTCATATCTCTAAATATCATAAGTGACAAACTCTTTGAATGTGCAGCCCTGGGCTGCTGCTGTTTCAAGCTTTTTCAGATATGTTGGAAGCTGTGAGGCTCCAGGGAGACGCGCACAAGCCAAAAAGGTGCTGTCGGTGTAGACAGAAAACATGGCCGACCCACGCTGCTTGACCTGCTTGAAAGTTAATGGCCTGATGGCGCCACAGGCATCTTTCACTTCATGGCTACCAATTTCAATTTTCAAATTTCTGCAATGCTGAATATTCTCGGTGGGAAAGGGTGCTGAAACATGGTTGCTAAGCTGTCCATGTCACACTTCGCCATATAGCGACTGGCCTCTCCTCTAGTGCCTTAAATATGCAGACATGGTGAGTAACATGGCTGGCTGTCCGGCTGTGCCTGGAGGTTTATCTTCACTCCTGTGCATCAGGTCTAAATTCTGGGACACTCCTCTGTTTTAAGCTAAGCACTTTTTTCTGACATTGCTCACTCGTAGAAAGCTTTTCCATGCAAGACTTGGCATCTCCATTGTCTGGCTGTCTGTTTATGGCCATTTCTTTGTAGCCATTTGTTGGTTTACCGACTGGATGGTCATCTCATTACACGTGCATTCTTGAAGAGCCACATGTTGTGAATTTCCACTTCACTTGTCAGGTTTAATTTTGTGTGCATTCACAATCTTCATTTGTAAGACTTTGAAGCAGCTCTATTAAAGTTTTTGCACAACTCCTTGTTTGAGGTTTTTCTGGATCATAAGTGGGGCAGTTATGCAACTGTGCCCCTCACATTTGTGACACAAACAGAACTCTTAACAGTTAAGCATTTGTTTGGACAAAAGAAATTTTACAACAGGAAAAAAAAAAAAGCTACACTTTACTCTCTGGAGTACATAACGTTTAATACTGCTGAAAAATAAAAGCAAGGTGAACAATAAAGAGGACTTGGAAAAATAACCTTAAAGCATGTAAAGTGCTTTAATCTGCTACTAGATGCAAGTGTCTCTTAACACTGATAGCTGCTGGACCCCAGGTGGACAGTATGAGCACCAGACCCATGTCTCCACACATTTTAGTAAAATTCAACAGATTCACTGCCAGTTCAGGGCATTAGTGGTGAATAAGGCCTCCCTGTGGAGTCTGAACATTCCTCCCAAGTCTTTAAGTGTTTCTCTGATATCCCAAAGAGATGCCAGGTATGTCATTTGTGTTCGCTGTGCCCTGCAAAGAATTGTTCCTGTGTTCCTAGCAGCATAAAGAAAAAACAAAACCAGATTCAGGAAATTGGACGGATGATCCCGAGGTCCAAGCTGTGTTATACAAAAGTATTCCAGCTGGAAGTCTAACACCTCAGAATAAGAAGACAAGCACTGGGTGAGAATGTGTGTGTGTGTTCATCTGAGGACACACATTCTCGTGTTTTACTTTGCTACTGTAAAAGCAGAGGTGGGTAGTGTGGCCAATGACACCAAAACATTGAGTGGCGCCCATGTTGGGGACACTGAAGGCACAAGACTAGGGCTTTGTGACAAGAATGCCAGAGGTTCTTTATATTTAAGGTCACAGATGGAGAAGATGAGGCCACAACATAACACATACATGACTTTTTTGCTAAACTGAAATGCATTTTAAAAATTACCAGCAAACTAATGAATAAAAAAGCATTTGTTATGAAGACAGAGAAAAGAATGCAGTCGACAGAAATTGCATGATCTTCAAAATGAGGCGTCTTTAACTAGAACTGTGGCGAGGGATAACTTAAGCCCTGCAGGACGCATGAGGACAGCATCCTAAAGGTGTTTAGTTTTACAGATCTGCGCAAACATTATGTACAGCAACAACATAGAAAACTAGCAGGTGGTGGACATCTCAAAAGTAACAACTTTTTCAGAGCCTGCTTAATCCTGAATAGAGAGCGGGTTGCAGTAAACATTGGGACAGTCCCCTAAGACAGGGCGCCAGCCCACCTAACCTGCATGTCTTTGGACTGTGGGAGGAAGCCCACGCAGACATGAGGAGAACATGCAAACTGGCAAGTTTACTAAATATTTGTTTCGGCTGAATTAGTGTGAACATTAACAAACAATGCCCCTTCATTCATGTTTTGAGCCCACTGTCTGACTTATCCCAGCAGCTCTGCGCACAAAGCTCAAACCAAGTGGGGACGAGATGAGCACTCTGTCATGGAGCACATCCACTTTGACTGGAATGAGTTACAAATATTAAATTCCCCAAACATGCAACATCCTAAATATTATTCCATTAATTTCAGCTTTTTTTAATTAATAATACCACACTTGAAGGTGTGGGCTATCAAGCAATCTGACAAACTAGAAGAGGACATTCAGTCTGTTATGTTCTTTGGTTTTGCTAATGGCTAAGCTGCCCCAATAAAGCTGGTCAGGGTTTCTGCTTCAGCTACATGTCTCGGTAGTTTGTTGCAGAATCCCACAGCTCTTTGCGTAAAGAATTGTTTACTGGCTTCATTCTTAAATGCACGTCCCCTTAATTTCCACTGCCGTCTTCGAGTATGAGATTCAATGGTAAGCTCAAAGAATCCTGCTGGATCTCCTTTACCAACACCTTTGAGAGTTTTGAAGACCTGGATTAGGTCCTCACGCAGCTTCCTCTGCCTAAGACTAACTAACAGCTTACACAACGTGCAGGCCATGGACAAGCAACCTTGTGAGCTGTGGAGGCACACGGAGGTGCCCAGGTGATGCTCTCTTAGACTTACAAGAAAGGCTGCGATAAAATTTGCTTTGCATGCCAGTTAATATTCTGAGCTAACAGCTGAATTCATACCATCCAAAAAGTAACTTCTGCTGTCTGGGAGGGTCATGTTTGAAAGCAAATGTTCACACGAGGAGGGTAAAGATGGAGTCTAGCTGGTGCCATGCCCCGGTCTATTGTTTGTCGATGCTGCCTCACAGCTCCTCAGACCTGGGCCAGTGCCCTGGGGCAGCTTTTCGTTTGGTTTACTTGCTCATCCCAAGGACGTGCATGCGAGTTACGGTAAAGCACAAGTGTGAGCTGGGGGTGTGCGCCCTGTCATGGTGTGGGTCCTGCCTTGTGGGTGGTGCAGCTGGCATTGGCTTAGACATCCTGTGACTGTACAGTGAGTTAAAAATGGCCCGGCCAAAAAAAAAAATGCTGAAAACAGTCCATATTTGATTTATGTGACTGTGTATTGTGTGGCGTTTTCTATTTTGATTGTTGATGAGTTATTTATAAATGTGCACAGCATGTTGATCTTATAATTTTATGAGAAAAAAATAAGATTATTAAGTAAAGAAACAAAAACATAGTTTAAATTATTTAAAGATTAGCTTACTTTTCAGAGCAAGAAAGGTATTTTTATGCAACAAAGTGAAATAAATACTATGCAATACTATTTACAATATGCAAAAAAGTGCCTTCACTCTCAGTGATTCACTGTGTTAATTGTACTTTTGATTAGACTTGTCATCTTTTGGTTATAGAAATATGTATCTGTTGCATTATAATTCTTAATTTTAACAGATATATCTGGAAATATATATAAAATTTCACTTAAAAAAAAAAACAAAACAAAACAAACAAAAGCATCTCGTCTAAATCCAGGCTGATGAGCATCTTGCAGTAAAGTAACCTGCTTCAGAAATCTGCACTTACAGTTGGTCTTTTCTACAAAATGCTTCTGCTCTCCAAATTGAAGTATATAATAAGTAACATTATTACATTTGCTAATGCAAATCAAACAGAAAAAAAAATACAAAATACTGTTTTAAGGCCAGATTAGTGGCCTTCAGTAATGTCAGAGTATCGCACTGAAACCTCTGTTGGATTAGTCTTGTCAAAAAAAAAAATGGCGATAGCTATGGAAGAAGAAGGAGAAGGAAAATATACTGTGTGTATTCTTCTGTGTATCAGTTAGACGTCAGTTTCTTTTTTGATTATCTTTGTTTGGATATGCCCATAAAATTAAATGTCTCGGTGCTTCCTTCAGGCAGACCCACTCAGAAGGAACTCAAATGAGAAATTATGCATCTTGGGAATATTTTAGCTGCCAAAGAGCCCTGGTGCGCATACTGTGTCCTGCCTGCAGACTCTACAACATCGTCATCACATGCACATATATACACATCTGATACTGTGTCCCCTTCTAGGGGTTTGCCTTCGGCAATATACAATAGAGCTCATCTCATAAATGTTACCTGACAGCAGAGGTTGATTTATTACAGTTTTATAAACGAATTGTCAATGCACTGGGAGTTCCTGAGATGAAAATCTTGCATACTGAACCCATCAGGAGACTGTTTTTTGAATTTACGTAAATGACACACACAATGCTCTCACAGACTCACTTGGTCTTTAACTCCCTGATGAGAGTCACCGGTGTCTGCCAAGGCAACCAGGAGGAAGCAGGAGCTCCACTGGGAACTGCCGCACAGCCTGCTTTGCTTACTGGGTGTTCCTTTGGCACAACTAAAGCTGAGAATTATACTGCCTTCATAGCTACACCCACCAGGCCGGGGGTACAAGGAGGCTAGGTGGGCAGGAATTTGCTGTGCTGCTGTTTCAGAAGGTCAGCCTCCTAGTTTCTATTGTTTTTCTTTTTTTAAGTATATTGTGGTGATTCAAAAAACAGTCTTCATTTAAATTTCCTCAGTACAACATAAAACATAAAGCCAGCATACAAGACTGCTGTTATTGTGCGCGAAAAAAAAAAAAAAAATCAAAACAGTTACTTACAGCTAGGACTAAAACATTTTTTTTTTAAATTATCCACAAAAATTATCAACCAAACTGCTTGTGTTTTTTGTTGACAAGTGAAAAACCAAATGCTTTCTTAAAACAAAAGTAAAACATGATCTCAATTGACAATTTAAATTGTTTCACCAAAAAAACAAAAATAAAGACACAAACGTCATTGTTCACGCGTCATTTCCAATATAAACATATATACACACATAATTTACATGAAGATGAGCATTCACACAAAGCGAAGGAATGCCGCTGTCTGTCGGAGACCCATTGGTTTCTTGGCTTCTGTATCGACACATATCAGCCCGTGAGCATAGAACACTTTTGGAAATCCATTCTGTAAAATTTATATATAAATACAAATTTATAGTGGGTTGGTTAGCAGTGTCCAGAAGGGGGCACACCTGCACTCTCACTTCTTGTCCTCTTTGATTTTTAATGGCAGATTAAGGATCTTGGCAAAGGGGGTGTGGTGGCACATGTCACCCACATCGCTACTGACGTTTTTTTCTTTTCCAGTCGTGCGTGTCAGACACCTCCTAGTTGAAGTCACAGATTTCTTACCCCTCTTCTTATTTTAATTGCTACTGATTAGTGGCTTCATCCCAAATAGAGATGGTGACACCAGCTAATATCATTGGTGCCCCGTCCAGAGAGGTATTGTTTTGTCATCTTCTCCCAAGTTTAGGATAAAATCTTCAAAATATGCAAAGAGACATACATGCGATCGTGAGAAACAGATGCACTACATTTGAAAGCAAAATTCAGTGCTGCTGTACGCTTCTCCATGGAATCAATTGTTTGCAAACATAAAAATTTAGACAAAAACTTGGGAATGATTCCAAAACTATGGTCCGTGAGATGCGCTACTAAAATTTGCTGATTCGTATTGCAATCTTAATACAGTCATTTTACAAGACCTTAAACAATGCCTTAAATTGATATTGAGGGGATCAAGTGGCTATAAGAATGTATCAGTGAAGGCAAGTCTGTTTTACTGGGGGGGGTGATTACCCCCTTCTCTACCAAAATTCCTAGTTGACCTCACCTTCTGTAAACTCTTCCTTGATAGACTGTTTCCTGGACTTACAGTCTGGCATATCAAAGCCAAAGTCTGACCAGTCTTCAGAGCCCCCGGCCCCGGCTCCGCCTCGATTGGGTATAGTGATAGTGTGACGGACACGAAAGTGTACAGCTTCCATAACCCTCTGCCGTTGTAGCTCCCCAGTGGGGCCTATGGCCATGGTTGATGTGTTGCTGCTAGTGGAACGGATCAGCTGCTGACCGTTGTAATCGTGGTTCTGTTTCAGTTCTTGAAGGCCCCTCCAGATGACAAGACGATACTGCTCTGGAATCTTCAAAATGGCCAAGTCCTGTTGGAAACCAAAAAAAACAAACAGAGATTGTAGGCACGCATGATGCTCAAAGGAAGAGGTAGGATGTTGTAACAGAATTATACACTTTGCATTATGCTTAAGAAGTTTTATCCAAAGAAGACCTGATTCAGATTCTGATTGCTGAAAAGAAAAAAAAAAATGCAAAAACGTTTTCTTAATGTACTTGGAATTTTGCACAATGCCTTTGTTAACTTTAAAATATTTGAACTTAAAATACAAAATAAAACAAACAATTTTTAGTTGTAGGGCACACAGTTCACAGAAGCCCCCTTTAACACCTCATCAACACCACATTTCAAAGCAGGCCCTATTCTGTAAGAATCGATTCTTCAGCGAGTCATAACTTGAACATGAAAGAGAAACTACTGTTAAAAATTGTGAAAGTTTAGGGCTTGGATGGAGCACATGGCATACTCAACATCACTTTTAAAAACCTGGAAATGAAGAACTAAAAAAAAAGTGAGTCATAAAAATGGGGATGCCTGTTTGAGGTATTGTACGGCACAGGTACGTCAGTCAGTTAGACAGATAGATAGACAGATAGGGAAAGGCACTATATAATAGATAGAAACCCTCCCTATTCTAACATGTCTTCCACAGTAAACAGCAATTACAGATTCATGCCAATTGCCATTTCTCAACAGTAATAGAAGGGCACATGTGTTGTGTGTGGTGCATATTCATCTATATGAAGGCTACTTTCTAGATGGTGACAAAGATCAAATCTGTGATCTGTTGTTGTGGCAGAAACAATGCCAATCTGTGTTGAAGACTGCAAGTATCAAATGTTTGTTGACTTCTGCATCTACATAAATTATTTGCCTTGAGAATAAAGAGTCTGACTACACAAACATTCCACTGGGTGGAATCACAGTTTTCTTCCTCTATTCCTTTTATGGATTTCCGAAAGGAAAAAGTTAAATATTATTCATTGTCAATGCTGTATGCATTAATTCACACCACACAGGGTACTAGTACCCTTTTCCTCCCCAACGTTCCCAGTTAAGACTTGTGTGATGGCATCACTGTGAACACACAGCCTACCACTCTAATCGGTAATAGTGAACCATATCTTAGCTACAAATTAAACAACTTAAAACTTTATACCAGCATGGAGCTTTTAAATGCAAAATGAGTTTTTGTAAAGCATAAGAAGTAGTAGAGACTGCATGGAAATGATCTGGTATATATATATATATATATATATATATATATATATATATATATATATATATATATCTGGACCTCAGTATGTGCGTCTCGGGAACTGCACGTCTGACATTGTGGTCAGCAACACAGGAGCGCCACAAGGGACTGTACTTTCTCCGGTCCTGTTCAGCCTATATACATCGGACTTCCAATACAACTCGGAGTCCTGCCACGTGCAAAAGTTCGCTTACGACACTCCTATCTTGGGCTGCATCAGTAGTGGGCAGGAGGATGAGTATAGGGACCTAATCAAGGACTTTGTTAAATGGTGCGACTCAAACCACCTACACCTGAACACCAGCAAAACCAAGGAGCTGGTGGTGGATTTTAAGAGGCCCAGACCCCTCATGGACCCCGTGATCGTCAGAAGTGACTGTGTGTAGAGGGTGCAGACCTATAAATACCTGGGAGTGCAGCTGGATGATAAATTAGACTGGACTGCCAATACTGATGCGCTGTGCAAGAAAGGACAGAGCCGGTTATACTTCCTTAGAAGGCTGGCGTCCTTCAACATCTGCAATAAGATGCTGCAGATGTTCTATCAGACGGTTGTGGCGAGCGCCCTCTTCTACGCGGTGGTGTGCTGGGGAGGCAGCATTAAGAAGAAGGACGCCTCACGCCTGGACAAACTGGTGAGGAAGGCAGGCTCTATTGTTGGCATGGAGCTGGACAGCTTGACATCTGTGGCAGAGCGACGGGCACTCAGCAGGCTCCTATCAATTATGGAGAATCCACTGCATCTACTAAACAGTGTTATCTCCAGACAGAAGAGCAGCTTCAGCGACAGACTGCTGTCACTGTCCTGCTCCACTGACAGACTGAGGAGATCGTTCCTCCCCCAAACTATGCGACTCTTCAATTCCACCCGGGGGGGTAAATGTTAACATTATTCAAAGTTATTGTCTGTTTTTACCTGCATTTTTATTACTCTTTAATTTAATATTGTCTTTTGTATCAGTATGCTGCTGCTGGAGTATATGAATTTCCCCATGGGATTAATAAAGTATCTATCTATCTATCTATCTATCTATCTATCTATCTATCTATCTATCTATCTATCTATCTATCTATCTATCTATCTATCTATCTATCTATCTGGTAAATACACAAAGAGAAGGAGAAGATAGTGATAACTGGGACCAATTGGACAGTGCAGATGTTATATTTTTACAAATATGGTTATAATTTGAATAGACTGTCTTGAACTGAGCTGGAGATTACGTTGGACTCTCTGGCACTATCATTGTGTGGTTTAGTTCATATTTATCAAACCAATTTCAGTACACACAGAAGTGTGCTGACAGAACTTATATTCAGAAGTTAAATATTGTGTCCCACAGAAGTTAGTACCCTGACCTTTACTGTTTTCACTTTACATGTGTACATTGGGAACTATTACTGGAAAACATAATTTTCATTTTCACATGTATGTAGTGTTACCCAGCTATAGTTTTCTTTTAGAGTAAATGAAGTCACTCCACTGGTGTCCTCATTTAATTGTGTCAGTAAATTAAAGGAGTGGATGGATGAGAACTACTTGTCACTGAATATAGGAAATTTTAGTTATTTGGGTATGTTGCTTTTTAACTCAGTTGCTCTAACCATTAGTTTGGGGGGGTGGGGGGGTTATAAACAGGAGACAGATACATCTGCTGACCTTCATTTGATAAGTTTGATAATTTCCTGGTGTCCTGGACTTGGTAATCAGGACAATTAACAAAGCACAATATGAAGGATTTAGGACACATAGAGCTATTGTTTAAATTTAATTTGGCATCTTTCGATAATGGTGAGACGTCCTGCAGCCCACGAAAAATTATTGGCCAAGTCTTAAGAAACTGTTTGGGGGTTTCCTCCTTCTGCTTTTTCCCCGAATCCCCAGAAGCCAAAGGTTGTTTCTTCTGCTTCTGCCTTCTAATTCTGCTAATTTGGAGAAAAGATTTGTCAGTTGGTTTCCCTTTTTCCCTCTTGTTGGCTTCCGCTTGTACTTCATAAACTTTGTGGTGGATTCTAGCAAGATCTTATTGATGTGAGCTCCTTACTGTGGCAGTTTGGTCTGTTCTGAATGTTTTTAAATTATCCTAAAAAGCACCCATGTTGGAATCACTGGTCTGAACACACATCAGAATGACTGAAAAGGAAGAAAATGAATGCATTGCAAACCTCAATCTGCAATTATAAAGCATATAGGCAAATATCGAAGATGATTGAAGAAACTGGCATTTCTCACTATGTTTAATTTTCGAACATATCTAAACAGCAATGCCCTGTGAATTTAAACGGTCCATGTAAACAGAGCACTAATCTCTAAACAAACCGGCCCTGTACATTTGAATACAAGCTCAACCTAGCCACGAGGTGGGGAAGCCAGCTCAATTTGGCGCCAATTCCAACCCTGGATAAATAGAAGGGGTTAGTGTCAGTAAGGACATCCGGCTGTAAAACTTAGCCAAAACATTAATGATGGAACCAATCCAATTAGCTTCAGAAAATGCTAGGGCGTACCCCGTAGAAAACGAACAGGGACCTCAGCTAACACCTATGGGAACACAGCAAGCTCTACCAAGGACAGGCCCAGCTAAATAAACTAATCCAGAAGAAGAAGACAGAGGGGAAAAAGAAAAGAAAAGAATACATTATAGGTAGGAATGAGGACGCTGTATGTTGGGAAAATGAATGGAAAAGGAAGAGAGTTGGCAGTTTTGATGCAAAGGAGGAAAGGAAAAGGTATAGGTACAGTAGTATCCAAAGAAATAGAAGATAGTCTTATCAGTGTGAACAGAAAGAGTGATAGGGTGATGGCCGTCAAGCTGGGCCTTGGTGAGGCTGCAGTTAATGTCTGTGAGTTTGTGCAAGTGTTTGTGCATTTGCTCTTCTAGTGGGCTGTGAGGAAGAGGAGAAGGATATTTTCTTGTACTTCTTAGGAAAGTACAAGAGGGAGAAACGGTGGTTATTGGTGGTGATCTAAATGAGCATGTGAGAAAGAGTAGAGAGATGATAGTGAGGCTACATGGAGGGTGAGGAGTAGGCGAGAGTAATGGGGAAGGGAAGAAGACAGTAGATTTTTCATTGGCATCTGATTTGGTAATCGTTAACATTTTTTGAAAAGAAAGTAAACCAGCTTGTGACTTACAATAATGGAGGAAGGGAAAGCCACATAGACTTTCTAATATGCAGAAGATCTCGTTTGAAAAAGATAAAGAATTGTAAGGTTATAAATGGGAGATCAGAAGAATAAAACCAGAGCAAGCAGCACCAAAGACAAAGTGGTGGAAATTAAAAGATGAAGGGCTTAAGAAAAGGTTTAGTGATAGAGTTTTAAATGAAGTGCACTTGAAAGTATGGAGGAATGGTGGGAGAAGAATAGCAAAGTTGTATTAATAGGTGAAAAGGTGTTGGGTAGGATGACAGGAAGGAGCACACCTGGGGACAAACAGACATGGTGTTGGAAGAGAGAGGTTCAAGATAAGGGCTAGGAAGGAGATAAAGAAGACATGGTACTAATCATTTAAGGAGGAAGACAGAGAAATGTATGGGTAGACAAACAGGTCAATGGCAACAGCCAAGGCACAAGGTTTGGAGGAGGTGTATGAAAAATTACAGACAAAATAGGGAGAAAGAAGGACTTTTAGAATGGCAAAGATTAGGAACAAGGCTCGAAATGATTACAGTCAGACAAAGCAGATGAAAGATGAGCAAGGTGTGGTCTTAAATGAGCATGGTAGGAAGAGGTACTTTAAAAAGCTGTTGAATGAAGAAAATCTAAGAGTAGTATTTGGGACTGAAGTCCCAAATGAAGGACTCATACCAAGATAAAAGAGGGTGGAAGTAAAGGAACTGAAAAAAATGAAGAATGAAAAGGCAGCAGGACAGGATGAAATACCAGCAAAAGTGTGAAAGAGTTTACGAGAAGAGAGAGTCGATGTGTTCCGGGATCTAATACAGAAAATTTATGAACAGGACAAAATACCTGAGAAGTGAAAGAACAGTTTTATTGTTCCCATTTATAAGGAGAAGGGAAATATTCAGGATTGTGGAAACTGTAGTGGGATAATGCTGATGTCACATACAATGAAAACTTTGGAAAGAGTTATAGTGAAAAGACTTAGGGAAGACACCACCATAGGGTAGGAGCAGTCTGGTTTTATGCCCTGGAGAGGAACAACTAATGGAGTCTTTGCATTGAGACAGCTTATAGAGAAACATCAAGAAAAACAGAAAGGTTTGCATATGGTGTTATTGATTTGGAGAAGGTTTATGATAAAGTGCCATGTCAAGATGTCTGGAGGTGAATTAGAGAGGACGGAGGACCAGAGAAATATGTGAGTATTGTCCAGAATATGTATGAGGGAGTGAGGATTTGGTTTAAAAGCAGTTTTGGGGTAACAGACAAGATCCCAGTTAGAGTAGGTCTGTAGCAGGGATCCTCTTTAAGTCCTTTCCTCTCTAATCTGTAGCACTAGAACAGAGGAAGTGGGGAGGAAGTTGGAAGAATGCAAAAGGGCTTTGGAAAATAGAGGAATGAAGATAAATAGAAAGAAAACAGAATATATGAGTTTTAATGACGATCAAGATCAAGTTAGCCTACAAAGAGACCTATTGAAAAGAGCGGATAAATTGAAATATCTAGGATCAGTAGTAGCCCAAGTTTGAAACTTAGATACAAAGATAACTCAGAGTGCAGTGTAAATGGAACAATTGGAAGAAGGTATCAGGCATACTGTGAGATTGAAGAATTGAGGCAAAGGTTATAATACCAGTGGTAAGACCAGCAATGATATATGGAGTTGAGACATGAGCAGTAAAGGTGTTAGATGTGTCAGAAATGAAAATGTTGAGATGGATGTGTGGAGTTACAAAAAAGGACAGAATAAGAAATTAAACAATGAAATGTACAACAAAAGTGGGAGAGATATCTAAGGAAAGTACAGGAAAATAGGTTGAATTGGTATGGACATGTGATTAGGAGAGACAATAAATATGTGGGCAAAAGAGTGATGGGAATGTAAGTACAGGGGATGAGAAAGTGAGGGGTGCCAAAGAGGAGGTGGATGGATAAAGTAAAAGAGGATCTAAAGGAAAAGGGCTTGACTGGTGAGGAGGTGCAGAACTGAGTTGTATGGAGAAGGTTGATCAAGCACATCAGTCCACATGGAAGTGGGATAAAGAGGAAGAAGAAGAAGACATTTGAATATGAGCTCACTTCATTAGTTTGTTTTTGTATTGTGATACTTTGTCTCTCATTTTTAAAACTCCTCCCTCTTTAAGATTAAGTTTTTTCTTTTCAGAGGCAACACTACTTTTTCAGAAAATATTTCATTTTATATATTTTTTTCACTTCAGGTTCAAAATATGCAACAAGTTGGCACAAGATTTAAACAACCACTGACTTATGCCCTGACCCCAAAAATGTCCCTATGATGTAGCCATTTTCATTCATTGAGCTGCCTGGAGGAAGAAAGGAGAAACTCAATTTCAACAGCATAATAGATGAAACTCTGACAGTTTTCTGACACACTTTGTAAACCATATATTTGTAAGTTGAAACCTACTGGAATGAAACTATTGTAAAACAGGGACCTTCTTCTATATTATTTTTTTTCCGGGGGAAATATTAAGTAACTCATAAATAACTTGATGCACAAAGGAGGAAAAATGTTTGACTGGTCAACTTTTTTCATTCACTTCACAGAACATTTCAAAAATACCATGTTAAAGACAGTGGCAATATATAAAACACCAACATTTCAGTAAGAATAAAAAAAACATCAGTTCTGTTTAGTCAATGGTAAATGAATTTTACACTGCATGGCTATCAAATGTTTTAATTGAAATGTAGACTGGAAAAAGCTAGCAGGTACATATCACCAGCTCCCACACATTATACATAAATTATGTTTACCATCTTGATCAGCCTTTCATAAATCAAACATTCCAGAGCCTTTATATTGAGTGCTGCAAGGAAAGTAATCAGCAAATGCTCACACTTTAATTAATTGGTTCAGTGTTTAAATTATTTGTTTTGAATTTAGAGTCTTAACAGATGTTATCATATATGATAACAATTATATAATTGCTCTCATCAATACAGAAATCATTTTTTCCAACTGGATACTTCGTCGAATACCCAGTGAAAATACTGTAGGCCTGTAAAACTGAAAAATCAACATTCAAATATAATTAAGATGTGTTTTTAAAAAATATTCTGCAAAATCAAAAACTGACATTCAAATGCAAAAGACAGCATTGTGTTACTAACAAACACTATGCAATATAGACTTGGATTTGCAAATCATTTTCAGGATCAGCCCATATGTACTTGTTAATGAAGAGACTTTTCTACCTCAGTCCTCCGCTTTTCAATCTACAGTGGTAACAACAACTGAATTTGAAATAACAGTACTTTTTCAGCATCCTAAAAGTATCATTCTGCCTTTGGTCCCATTCTAATCCTGGTTGTTTTATGCTAGAACTCTTACAAGTCCATTTTAGCAAGTAAAAGCTTTGTCGTTAAACACAGTACTACTAGTACTCATATTATCACTACTATGGACAAAGGAAAATAGCTGCCTTATTTCCTTTTGTTAATAAAACTCGTTTAAAATTGCCATTTTAAACAGGATTTTCAAAGCCAACAATGCTCATTTTAGCTGTCTCGCTTAATGCACAGTGTAAGAGAAAGCAGTCAAGTAGAGGAAAATATTTGGATATAAGTTCTAGAGGTGATTTATTCCTCTTAGTGGTAGTGGAAAGAAGCATTTCTCTGCTGCACTATTCAATGTTCTCACAGAGATGTCTGGGAAGTGTAGTGTCTGCCAGAATCTCTGTGGAAATGAAGATGAAGTGAAAATGCTTCACAGTGGGCTAGAGTGGTGGAAGACGTACTGCTGACAATAACCTTGAATGAGCCTAAAACTCCTCAGATGCTAGCATTTCTGGTCTACAGGGATGTAGGAAGGTATTGAGTATATTCTCTAAAACATGAGGTCTGAGAAACATAAGAAGTGAGTCACATTTTTGCTATCTTGTACTTTTTTGTATTCCTTTCTCATTTCACTTTTCTTGTAATTATTAATTGTTTGTTATTAAATTAGCCTTCATAACCATAATCTAATCTACACTGGTGTCAAAACAGGGTATAAGGAGGGTTACATTCTATTGAAAGCTGCAGTTTTCACATGTACCTTTCAAGCAACAGTGCATGAGTCATAAGTGTGCCACGCTTTACAGATGCACCACAAGCAAAAAGGTAAAAAAAATAAAATATATAACAAAACAGCACATAAGGTACAAACATACATGTGGCAGCCTGAATTTTATATTTCTGTTTAAATATATACATACTTTAAACATGAATATTCAGATTTTAATTTGCTACTAATTTGACAGCATGAGTGTTCTTTATGTGTGAAAAGTATGATTTCTATTTATTAACAATAATTATTTCCTTTCACTCCTATTTCTAAAGAAGCTGGGATGTTTACAGTTTATCTAGAAGTTCAGAGGGGAAGCCATTCGCATATCTACTTCCAGAAGCAAATGCCTTTACCTCCATTGTCAGGTTCTGAAGGTGGTACATGCTCTGCAGTCCCTGGGAGGTGAAGTAGTCCACACAGTTTTGGCACCCAAGGCTGGATAAAAAGCTGTGTGGAGAGAAAATGGAATTTCACTAATTTTACCCATTTAGCACTGCAGGTAACTGACTGCAGGATGCTTCATTGTAATATGTTTCTTAAAGTATACAGCTCATAACTGTACAAGTTGAGCAAGCACTGAGTACCAATTGTATATTCAGTTTTTTTATTTGACTAGTAATAGTACAGGAAAAGTAAACAGAAACACCACACATATGTAATGAAACATTTAGCATATTTTAGATCCCCAGTACAAATTAAAGTTTAAGTGTTAAAATGTCCAACATGACATCTCATTCTCTTATCTCCTTGATTGTTCCATATTGCAAACCCTGATACATTTAAGAGTCTAAAGATAAAAAGAGTGAAGCACCCTTGCACACTTAGGATTGAGACCTTGGTGTGGTGGTGAGGTTGGGGCTTGCGTTCCTCAATGATCCTTGGAGCTATTTCTGCAAGATATACTATATGTGGTTCAGATTGAGATAACTAATGGCAAATTAGTATAAGGGGAAGCAACAAAAATAACAATCCATACTTTGACCCTAATTAAAGTTCTAAATAAATCTAGGAGGAACACAGGTATTGAAAACCATCTCTAGAGCCAGGCCTGGAAGTAGTATTTTTTACTAAAGTGTGCCTGGTGATCAGATGATCAATGTAGCCCCATCAGACCCAGTTTCACAAAAGCTATGTGAAGGAGCCATGTGGGCTCAACACACACAAGGTAAAAGAGTAAGACTTGAGTGCAATGCCTTTAATGAGCTGGATCCAGGCATGCCATCAGAAAATGCAGCTTGTGAGGTGAAGTCATGGAATTATGAAAATTTTCACCTATATATACAGCGTTGGCTCTAGAACAAAATTTCTCAATTAAGGGTGGTCTCTCTCTCCTACTCTGGAGTTACTTCACAGAGAGAAATGTTTAAGGATATTCACAAGCCCTTGGCCTGGGACTGTACAGCTGGAGCTTTTTACACTGTACAAGATGAGAGGATCACCTCAAATATGATTTTGTTATGGATGAGTCTGCATCATATTTTATGTATTTTCTATTACAGTATGTCTGAAATTATATACTATCTCTTTAAATGTTCTGATGGTCCGTGTGCTTTGTGCGTGAAGCACCAGAAGTTAAGGCCACCCTATTGTCACTCCTACTGGTTCCTCCCTCTCATTATAAAGGGCTCAGGAATGGAGAAATCTAATGGCAGATTATTTCGTTATATTTGCAGTATTGCAAGCATTGTTTTTCTTGTGAATATAATGTTTTGTTTTTTTAACATTCTGCTCTTGTATTTTTCTTTCAGATTGTGTTTTTTGGGACTTGTACCCTTAGACTTTCCTTTTAAGCAACACGTTGTTTTGCTTTTTTGAGCATTTTGTTGGATTTTTCTATTTTATTAGGCAAATCCTAATTTATAATGCTTCTTTGTTTGCTATTTTGTGCATATGCTGATGGTTTACAGTTATCCTCCTTCCTTGTAAAGATTTTTGCTTTATTTTGGGACTTTTGTAATTATTTTGCCATCTCTCCTTGTTTGAGGCCTGCTACGCCGGAAGCAAGTTAGCACTGTGGAGAAGCTGGATTGGTGTGATCCTTGTCTGGGCTAGTCAGTGATGGTCCTGGCCTGACAAGTGGCTATATTTTGGAGGCTTCACCCGCATTTCATGTTTATGACTCCAGCATACAACAAACATTGAAAAACACACAGAAAAAATTGACTGTTGTCTTATTTAAAGATATTGGAATCACTGCTTGAAGTGTAGGGAATGAACCTACTGAGTCTGTAGTGCTAATATGACACTTTAATGTTCACATGGGGAATAGCAAAAGAGAATGGAAGCAGTGGTCTGTTTAGAATCTGATTAGTGAATTGCTGCTGGAATTCTGTGATAGGCATGGATCATTCATGATGAATAACATCTTTGAACACATGGGTTGCTCATAAGGGAACCTGGTACCAAAGTACCTTTGGCCAAAGGTCAATGATTAACACTTCAGTTATGTCATCTGGTCTAGGGCCAGGCTGTATATTCTGGAAACTCAGATAAAAAGAGGTTGAGAGGGATGGATATTTAGCTAGACAGACTTGGAAGACACTGGAAGGAACAGATGGGTTGTCAGGGTGTGCTGGGAATGATTAGTATACAATTAACTACAGCAGAGGTATACAGTTTTAGTATAACCTGGTAAACCACAGCAGTGGAACGAGCTGCAAGGAACAAAGAACATAAGGTTGTTGGTGCTTGTCATTGCAGCACAAGTGCCACCACATTGCAGCACTGAACCCAGCACCCATTTGTGAAGGAAAACTGTCAAGTTGGAGAAAGAGGCCTTCTCTGTGATAATAGAACAAGTGTCTCCACATCTGAGAGACACTGGCAGGTCAAAAAAGGTGGCAGGTATGGCAGTGGGAGAGTGAAGACAAGTAAGGCCATGAAGAAGGACTTTCAAACAGTGTCTTAGAAGTTCTGCCAAGCCATTTGATGATTCAATAAACATAAATGGGTCATCTCCTTTGTTGTTCTAAGCAAAGGTGAAGAAATGTTGATCTCAACCGAGGATATGGTTGAGAGGTAGAAGGAAAACTATAAACTTCTACCTTGGTAGATAAACTCTGCTTGAAGGGGGAAGTACCAGAAGGGTGGATGATAGCTGATTAGAAATGCTGAAAGCAATGTAATGTTATGGGAGTGTTCTAGCCTCTTCAATGTTGCATAGTTGGAGAAGACAGTTTCTTAGGACTGACAGGCTTTCTAAAGTTGGAGAGTTCATCCTGGAACCTGGGAGACAACTGTAAAGAAAATATCTGGATAGCATCTACTGGTAGTTATTGCTCTGTATTTTGATTAATTTAGAGTACCTCTACAGTTGGTTTGAGTGAAACTGTGTACAGATGATTGAAGTTGTTATAGAGAAAACTCATACATGCTCACAATCACTTATAATTGGTTAAAAGGCATATGTTATATGAGGAAAATACACAAATGTAAAATGGAGAGGAAGTGTAAAGCTAAGTATAATACTAATAACACTCATAAGTGATTGGGTCAGAAATAAGGAATCAAACCCATTTCAATGGAGTTATGAGGCAGTAGCACTAAGCAAAATATAGCCATGACAAATGTGGATGCACTAGAAGAAAAAAAACATTCTTCATCCACTGTAGAGTGTTGCAAAAGTTATGATCTTATCATTAGATACTTGGAATAGTTATGACTGGGACTGTCCATTCAGTTGTATTCTTTTTACATGTTTTCATTTTCCCTTTTTCGTACACTGTTATTAGCTTTTTAGTAATTGCTTTTGCTTGTATTGTTATTAGTGTTTTACTCTAAAGTGTGTTGAAGTACATAGTTAATTCGTTATCTTTGATATGTGTGTTATCTGTTTCAGTTCAGAAGTGTGTTGCTCCTAAATTTAGACTTCTGATAAATGTACTACAGGAGAACAAATTTTCAAGCTGAAAGTGTAAATACAGTATGTCAGAAGAGTTTCATGCCTGAAAGAGGAATTGGAATAGAAGGAGACAGTATTTTATGGAATGAACATTTAATATTTTTAATATGGTATTTTGGAACTGGGGGGAGATGTGTCAAAACTAGAAAAATAAAAGCATTTCCACTGAAAATGCTTGAATTGTGCAAAGTGATATTAAATGTTTATTCAAGACAGCAATGAAAATATGTAGACAATTATTTAATCTGAAAGGCTAGTGAGGAGACTATTCATAGATACTTAACTTGTTTGCAATTGCAGAGTGAATCATCATAAGATATCATGATCCAAACCTATTCACAGAAGTATAAACAAATTGGGGAGTCATTCCAATAAGAAGACCTCTATCTGACTGAAAATAAATCATATTTAGCCTCTTACAATAATACTTGGTGAAATGGTTGTCATTGTTTTTATAATCAAAATGACTACAGCAGACAAGTGAACCACAGCTTCAGAGCAAAAAGGAAAAAAATGCATGGATTATGGCACTGTCTTGTATACCATACACATTCTGCCTAAACCTGGTTTCAGATGCTACATGCTGAGATTTGTTGTTTATTTCAAAGTTTTGGTGCAATGGAAATATTCGTACCTTATTAGGCTTGGGTCAGGGTTGTAGGATGGTGGAGGAGTACAATGTGAAGCTGACACCATTGACTGAGTGGTGTGAGCCATGTTCATATCACCATTGTGCATGTGGTGGCTATTAAGCAGGCTGGGCCCTGAAAAAAGAATAAAAGTGATACATTAAAACCTATTATCAATAAATACAAGGAAATGTAAAAATGTCACTGAAAGCACAGCCAAAGAAAAACTGTTTTCTAAAAAAATGTGCTGAAGCAAATAATTACAGTAGAGATATAGTCTAAATTTGAACAAAGGTGATGATGTTGCTTTAGAGTCAAACCTCTTTATACTTAAAATTCATTAAAAGTAATTTTTTAAAGATATCAGTGAATAGGTAGGTTTCCTTACCCATGGGTCCCATACTGGTGGCAGTATTAGGACTTTGCTGGGATGTTTGTCCTACAAGCTGGTTGACAGATGGCAGCTTGTTTATCCCTCCGTGTACTTTGTTCAGATTGGGCATCACAGGTCCATAGGAGGAAGGAGAGTGCATATGGTTCCTCAGAAAGACAAAGAAGATTCATTAAGTGGATAACATAAAAAAACAATAATCTAACAAGTACACTACTATAAGAACGTGGTGTCTCTGACTATAAATCAAACCAGCAGATAACACATAACAAAGATAACAAAGCAGACATAGTGTATTTATGTCCTTTTTACTTATTAGGTTAGATAAAAAACAGAAAGATGTACAAAACCATCAACAAAGTGGTAAAGATTCTTGCAAAAAATTACTTCAGATTAGTCTGGAACATTTTCCTTACTTGGTGGTCTATAGAACCTATTTAATACACGTACATTTTTAAAGGTGCAAAATATGAATTAGGGACTCCAACTCACTGTCTCTGCAAAAGCTGCTGCTGTTGCTGTCGGTATGAGTCTACTAACTGTTGAGGGACCAACTCCACAAGCTCTAGGCTATCTTTTATTTTCATAAGAATTTCAAAATTCTCACGGCCACGGACCTGAAGTGGACAACAGCAAAAAAAACATAGTATGACAAAGAAGAATTTCAAGCAATTAATACATTTAAATTAGGAGGTTTCTTAAAAACATCTTTTATAGTTACACTGAAAAGACCCCCAGTAATGGAGTTAATAAACTTACAGGAATGTAATATATCTCTTCTTCTCCATGTCGTCTCTTTTTGATAGTAATTCCTGGTCCAGGAATGTTCTGTGGTGTCTGTTTAAAAGCTGGAAAAGAAGACAAATACTGAATATAAAATTACACAAAGCAGTACCTTATTGGACAAAGGTTCAGTCTTTTGATATGTAGTGAATTTTTGACGTTGGTCTTTTGACACTTTAAAGTATCTATGATGTTAATATTAGTTACTGATTTTATCTTGTTTTATTATTTTTTATGAAAACAGGCTATGAAAATAGATATTAACATATATTCAGAGCTCTGTTATGACAATCTATGGTCTAATTAGTTTATCTTACATACTGTCAAATGTTCCACCTAACAATACATATAAACTAAAACTATCAGTAAAAAATATAGTGCAAAAATTATGCAGACAGAGACTGTGAACATTTCATTTTATTTCATCTCTGTATAGTTCTGTAAAACACATATTCTTTCTAGCTAACATAAATATGTAGAGTAGAAAAATTAAAATTAAAATGGGCTATTGATTTAAAAAAGAACACAAGCCATTATTTTAAACAGAATGAAAAAATTGTAATTTTTTTAATTGTGAAAGGTGTGGTGTATGAGAAAGAAGTATCTTTGTAGGGCAGAGTCATAACAGAATTGTGCAGCAGCAACACAGGACACAGACAACTTAGCTTCATTCCTGACCCAGGTGAATAAAGGATGAGGCTAAACACAAAAGAAATCTTACTGCGCTTGTTGGCGTTTCCATTTTTGGCCACGGTGTCGTTCATGGCCTGCTGCTCCCTGAAATGGTCTTCGTCCGCTTTTCTATCCCTTCCTGGACAGGCACAGATCCTTCCCTCAAATGACCTCCGACCCAGGACCTGACCACTACAGAGAGGGAGCCTGGATGTAGATTATTATTTATGCAATAAGAAATTTGATCAAATAAGCACTTTATAATAATTAATTTCATTTAGTAAAAGGCTTCTGTTTTGGATGCTTTGTAGGCTTTGTTTATAGGTCAAAGTTTTTGAAGAATTAATTTAAAGGCCTCTTTCCATTAATGCACCAAGCTGAGTCATATGTTTTTGTCAACAGCATTTCTTAAGTTTTGCAATGCTTTTCTGGGGTACTCGGTCTGTGGCTAGGCCTGTAGTCTGAGGAAGGGATTTCTGATATAGTCATCTGAGTATGTGAAATGTTTCAAATACAGATAACTTATAAGGAGGGAAGCTTTTAGTTTGTCAATTACAAATCAACTGCATTCCATGTTTACCCAGAAAAGTACTTCTGTAATTTTTGTTTGTATATTTAGCTACCTACATGGTTAGCTTATACTAAGAGATTCTGTAAATCCCCGAAACACACAGTAACTAAAAGATAATCAGCTTATCACC
This sequence comes from Erpetoichthys calabaricus, assembly GCF_900747795.2. Taxonomy (NCBI): domain Eukaryota; kingdom Metazoa; phylum Chordata; class Cladistia; order Polypteriformes; family Polypteridae; genus Erpetoichthys; species Erpetoichthys calabaricus. Next base: position 125,547,429 of record NC_041401.2, read on the forward strand.
ATGGCTGTAGTTGACACTACCTGCTGCCATCATCCATGCTGCCATTATGAAACTATAGAACCTCTGCAGCCACTTATTGTTATCTGAGAATAGGGAAAGCTTTTCTCCATTTAATTCCATATAAGGCATGGTTATAACCTTTAGCTATATCGAACTGTAGTATCTTCGGAGCCTACTCACATTTTTTATTAACTGTGAAAGCAAAAACATCCTTGTGAGTGCTGCATGCATTAATAATATCCATCTATTACTCTTCTTAGAATTTAGGGAAATGAAAAAAATGAAACTATCATGGGTGCAAGGTAGTGTAAGGAAGGAATAAACCCTGAATGGGACACCAGACAGCAGCATGGCACATTCAATTATACACTATCTCTCATTTACATTGGCCCAGTTTATACTCACCAATAACCTAACATCTATTTTATTTTAAACAATTAAATGTCAGAATAAATATAATAAATCAATATTCAGTTGTACAGTTGCCTAATATTTAATATTAAATTGGAATTAATTCTTGCTAAGGCACTTTACACATACAACACAGACTTAGAAATCAAAAAAGACTCATCTCTGTTGAAAATAAGTGCACAGCAATGATTAGGAAGATTGAAAGAATGTTGTTGGCTTACAAAGCATGCTCTGTGAGTATAAAATATGAGAAGTTATCTGTGAATGGTATAATGCATTTGTGAGGTCTCATATAGAGAAAAGCCAAGCAAAATGACACCTTTTACTGGCTAACTAAAAAGATTACAATATGCAAGCTTTCGAGGCAACTCAGGCCCCTTCTTCAGGCAAGATGATACTGAGACCTCATATAGAATACTGTGTGCAGTTTTGGTCAAAGTATTATAAAAAGACATTAATTAAATTGATTAAAGATATGGAAATGTATCTGTTTAAGCAAATGAAGATGAAAAAGTGGTACAATGGTGTTAAAGTAATTAAGGGAAAGTAGCTGGATAGATACTAGGTGTTACTTTAAAATGGGTTCTTTGAAAAAACAACATTGGGGCAGAGATGTTTACATAAAAAAACATATACAGAATAAGTTACAAAGCAGTGTAATAGACGGGAGTACTTTGGGCACCTTTAAATCTCAACTTGATGGTTGTTTGAAAGAGTAATGCAGACTATCTACGCTTCAATAAATGGTATTAAGAGCTCTACTGTTTTGTATTAATTTAGCTACATAATGAATATCCAAAAGTGAATAAAAATATCAAATCACTTACTCTCGAGTCTCCAGTGTGATGATAATAAGTATTGGTCTTCTGTTCATCCCTCCAACACAACTACTATTACACATAAAGTTGTACAGGATTGTTGTGAACTCAGTTCCCACCTGAAATCCAAGAGCATTAAGTTAGTGTATATTCATTATTTTTTCAAAGGCACAACAGAAATTAGTCAGATTTTAATATGTAACAATCCCTGCTGTGATCATAATGGCATAAACCCAAAATGAGTAAAATAACTTAGTAAAAACAGGCCAGTTTCTAGCACATACAGAATAGATGGTAGGAATGAATATTGGAATTAATGTCAACTAGCAGGTAAAATGTACCTTTACAGTAAATAGTATGGGATACAACTATGGCATCATTGGTGCACTAGGTGGCACTGCAAAGCAACTAGTGGATAAATTGGTAATACAGTAAATCATGCCAAAATATTAGATTCTTAAGCTGCAATAATCATGAAATTATTCTAATTAAAAGATTTCAGTTTTAAACATTTACCAAGAAATGAAAAATTAACAGATACACAAAAACTAATAATTTTCTTTTAGGGAGGAATGCAATTTCATTTTCATATAACTTACTTTCCTACCACAGTGAGTTTACAAAAAAAAATCATATCAGTACAATGTTTAAGAAAGCTGGAACTTAGTGAGATGGCAACAACAGCAATGTAAGATTCAACCATAAAAAGAATATTAGTCCACAGCAAGAAACATTCATGAAATGCCCACCCAGAATTTAGTTACAATGCCTTGTTTTAGGGTTACCATAACTACCATTGAAGGATGTGCTTTGACTGTGAGAGATGGCTCCTTAAAGGCAAGATATAGTTACACAGGATTAAGGTGCAAGCTCCACAACCCCTGCCCAGCACTGTGCTGAGGGTGTTATCTTATTTCTGGAAGTTTTTCAGATACTTCATATAAAGTTTTGGAATTTTTTATTATTTTTAGGCCATTTTGACCATCATTTAGGGTAGAATATGCTCGCTGTCATTAGGGTGCCACTGATTAGGGCATGCATAGTTATCATTGTTATGTCTTTGAAGGTCATGACCCTGATTTCACCATAACAGAATGAAAGGTCTTCCTGGGCAATCCTTCACTATCTGTGGATAGCTAGATGCGGAGAAAAACCCTTTTCGAATCATGTCTCAGAAAATCCTTCTTCGTGAAACCTCTAGAGTACCAACCTTTGCTATCACTTTGAACTCTGGACTTTGAATCAGTCCTTCGTTTTGGCTTGTCACATAGCTTTCTTTGAGTTTTTCAGTTTTAACCCCTAATTTGTTTTTATACATTCTTCTTCTGGTCACTCTCAAACACCGTCTGTCTTGCAGTCATAACAATGGGGTGGTAAAAAAAAGGTTTTAAATAATCTAAAAACATAATGTATAAAAACAGATAACAGAATATATTTTTTCTGAAGCTGTAATTTGTACTAATTATACATATGCAATAACTTTTTCATATATATTATTTAAGTCATTATTTTTAAAGTGCTTATAATAGACTCATGACCTACATTCAAGAGAGCTGTATGTATTTATTTTGCTCATTTAATGATATAAAAACTGCTGGCCTAAATAATTTCAATTAATGACTTGAAAGCTATATTGATGTCTGCACTCTACTTTTTTTTGATTATAAGATTACAGACTATATACTTCAACATACACTAAGGAGGAAATTGACTAGGTACCAGATTTCAATCTATGCAACTCATGCAATCTGACAAAATGTGCATGATAACAGGTACAATTCAGGAAGATAATTTCTGAAGGCAAAAACTTTCTTAATGAATAACTCATTTTTTGAATTTGTGATAGCAAGTTAGAAAAATTAAAGTGAACGTATTTGCTCTTAAACAGAAAACTATACTGTCATGTAAATAAATTTTTTCAAATCAAAATAGCTAATTTACTTATGAATTTTTTTTTTTTAATCAACTGAACTATATTTATTAATCTGGTTCTTCTTGAAAAGTTCAGCATGGCTACATGTATATTGCTAAATATGATATAATCAATTAAAATGAAGGTCAGAGAGTCTACTTCATACTTCTAGTGTCTTACATTCAGACCTTGTGACTGGTTGCACGCTCTGTAGAGTTTGCATGGTCTCTTAATGTCTGTCTTGTGTTCATGCTCTGGGTACTCAGATTAAGATCTAAAGATGTGCATGTTCGCATATTACTCCTTCTACAAACTGAGGTAACAGAGGTTCAGTTATACAACAAAAGAAGCGTGCTTGTCATTAGAAAACACCTACAATTTGAGTATGTAATTAGGATGATTTTTTTTTAAACTAATCATTAAATTTCTCCCTCTTGCCAACTTGCCAAATGCCTCACCATACTTCTTAAATCCTGCCTTCACGCCATATTCCTGTTACAACAATAATAAATACATTCTTTGACACCAGCTTTGTGCAAGCCACTTTTAAAATCGCTTCTGTAACCCCAATGTTAAAAAAGTTTGGCACTGATGTTGACAATCTTAACAATTTTTGGGCCTATCTCTCACTTATCTTTTCTGTCAAAAGTTCTTGAGCGTGTTTGTAGCTTCCCAGCTCAGTAACTTCTAATAATTTGGTAGAACCCTTTCAGTCTGGTTTCAGACTGCAGCACAGCTGTGAAACTGCCCTGCTTCAGGTAACTAATGATTTGCTTATGGCAGTAGACTCTGGATAAACCAGTATATTAATTCTGTTAGACCTCAGTGCAGTATTCAACACTGTCAGACATGACATTCTACTGTCCAGAATGGACAACATTCTGGATATCTCCGGGAAAGAGTTTGTTAATCTTGACAACAACAGATCCAGCTCAGTGCCAGTCACACAAGGGGTTTCTCAGAAATCTGTCCTTGGCCCTCTGCTCTTCTGCATCTGCTGTATATACTTCCCCTTGGCCATATTATTCTTAGCATTGGACTGGGTTATCATTTTTATGCAGATGATACTCAACTCCATTTCAATGTTAAAAGCAAAACTTCATTAAAGCTTTCTCAGCTCTCAATGTGCCTCAGCGAAATTAAAACCTGGATTGAGCAAAACTCTTTAAAATACAATTGCAACTAAACTGAACTCCTGCAAATTGGCTCTGAAGCACAACTTAAGAAAATGAGCTCCTTTTCAGTCACTCTTGATGGTGATCTCATTAGACCGTCTTCTAATATAAGGAATCTTGGTGTCATTTTTGATTCCTCCATTTCTTACTCCACCTCACATAAACCACATTAAGAAACTTTCTTACTTTCACCTTCATAACACATCCTGTGTTCTCTTTTTTCTCTCCTTTTCCTATGCTGAGAAAGTTGTCCATACTTTTATCACATCCTGTATCGATTATTGTAACTCCCTACTGGCATATGCCCCTTCAAATGTTATATCACATCTCCAGTTAATTCAAAACTCTGCTGCAAGAGTCCTTACACAAACCAGCAACAGCGAGCACATCACACCCATCCTGCTTCACCTTTACTGACTCCTTGTGTCTTACAGGATTGAATATAAAATTCTATTAAAAGCCTACAAAGTTTTAAATGGCCTTACACTGGACTACATCAGTGACCTTCTCCATTGCTATGCTCCTGTTCACCCACTAATTCTGGCAAATATGTTGTGCTTCACACTAACCTGTATTACATGGGTGACAGGGCCTTCAGCTGTATAGTGCCCAGACTTTGGAATTAATTAGATCAGCTGACTCCATTTATTCTTTAAAAAAACAAAATTCATCTGTTCAGGAAGGCTTTTACCTTAACCTAACACTCTGACCCTTCTTTCAGTTTCCCTCTCTGTCCAGATGCTCAGGATAATTTGTGTGTGTGTTATATCATAAACTAGCAAAATACCCGCGCTTCGCAGCGAAGAAATAGTGTGTTTAAGAGGTTATGTAAGCATATATATATATACATATACATATATACATATATATACATATCTACATATACACATATCTACATATACATATACACATACATACATACACATACATATATATATACACACGTACATACATACATACACACACACACACATACATATATATATATATATATATATATATATATATATATATATATATATATATATATATATATATATATATATATATATATATATATATATATATATATACATATATATACATATATATACATAACTACAAATATCTTCTATATATAATCTTCATTTGGATCTTGATCTTTGTTTGTCCGCGAATGAATTAGAAGAAGAAACATTAGATGGCAGTAGAGAGACAGCTAAAATATAGGCATTGCATTAAGAATCTCCTCCAGGCTTATACTACTGAAGACTGTAGTACTCCAGTCACACCTCAAAACACAGACATTCAAACTAAACAAATTGTTGTGCTTTAAATTAACTAATCTTTATATATAATCTTCACTAGCCATGTGCGCCCAACTACGTTGCACGTGTTAAAGTTGTCTGTGAAGGGCTCCCTGTTTAAACGCGGCTGCCAGTCGTGAACTGGGCCCTTCGTCACACAGCATTATGATTTTTTATAAGGGAAACAAAATTACAAAACAAAATCCTTGGACATTGATTTGATAGAAACGGCCTACTCGGAATCACTGTCCGAATAGTAATTATGTGGTGGTGTAGGAGCATTTCTGCTTCTCTCCGTTCACAGTCCGTCTCGTTTTCATGACGCTGTCGTTTCCTCTCACGATCTCTTCTCAACCTTTCTCCAGTCTCGCAGGTTGCTTTGTGGGAATCCAAAGAGTAAGGCAATATACACGGAGCAATGGTTATAAAAGGGGGACACATAGGTATCCAGGCTCTTTAAAGCATAAACAGGGATCACTTCACTGACATGTGAGCAAGCCAGGGTACAGCTGTGAGACGCGCAGCACTCGCCGGCTACAACGTAACAATAATAATTTCCGGAACGTGCTGTTACGTTGTCATTCATTTTACCCACTGTCTTTCTTTCATTCATATGTTACGTAGGCACATACCTTTTATCTTCGGCAATCTCATTCTCTAACCAGGCCTCAGGAGCTAACCAGCGTAACACTGTCCACCACCCCTTTCGTTATTCCGGCACATTGTTGACATCCGTGAGTAACAACAACGTACTAAACTGGAAGGTGGTCTACGCATGTGTGGAATTCGCGGACAAACAAAGATCAAGATCCAAATGAAGATTATCTATAAAGATTTGGATCTTGATCTTTGTTTGTCTGCGAATTCATGTTCCCCTGACAGTGCCTTGGTTGTTACTTTTCTTTACAAACACTGTCGATTCCACTCTTTGTGTTTAGATCTGCCGTCGACACCTGCTTCATTGTCGAGACTGTGGTTTTTTCTGTTTCTATCCACCGTCGTTGGCAGCACTTCGTCCAAATCTAATGTTCACCCGCTTCTTGGAGTCGACAGTCAGAGTATATAAGTCGGACACACTTCTGTGATTTTCCATCAGTCGGCGTTTGGAGTTCAAGAAAGAAGCACTGCTCTTCCTTACTCTTTGGATTGCCACAAAGCAACCTGCGAGATTGGAGAAAGGTTGAGAAGAGATCGTGAGAGGAAACGACAGCGTCATGAAAACGAGACGGACTGTGAACGGAGAGAAGCTGAAATGCTCCTATACCACCACATAATTACTATTCGAACAGTGATTCCGAGTAGGCTGTTCCTATCGAATTAATGTCCAAGGGTTTTCTTTTGTAATTTTGTTTCCCTTATAAAAAATCATAATGCTGTGCGACGAAGGGCCCTGTTCACGACTGGCAGCCGCATTTAAACAGGGAGCCCTTCACAGACAACTTTAACACGCACAACGTAGTTGGGCGCACATGGCTAGTATATATATATATATAGACATACATATATACATACATACATTCACATATATATATATATATATATATATATATATACATATCTACACATATATATATATATATATATATATATATATATATAGGCAAATCCCCTCGCTTCGCAGCAGCGAAGTACTGCTTTTAAATTTTTATTAAGAAGAAAAGAAAACCTTTTTAAATTGAAGGAAAATATACCAATAACAATTTGTTAAGGATCTGTTTTTTTGTGAAGCTGCCTTTACACAGCCTCTCCGCTGTTTTATAAACGAACGCCGTATAAGGCCGTCCTTTCTTCTTGCTTTGCGGTTCTGTATTGTTTTATTGTTCGTTTATTACGATTGTTATAGTTATTGTGTAGCTATTTGAGACTCACTCTTCTGTTCAGGTATCCATTTCCTTTATGTAATCCGCGGATTCTCCGCTATTTTTTGTTCGTTTATTACGATTATAGTTATTTATTGATTCCCTTCTTTAGCTGACTGCCTGCTCATATAAGGTGCTCTGCTGTTTTTTTGTGAAGCAGCCTTTACACAGCTTCTCCGCTGTTTTATAAACGAACGCCATATAAGGTCATCCTTTTTCCTTGCTTTGCCAAGGAAGCAGCCTTTTTATTTAATCCACGGGTTCTCTGCTGTTTTATTGTTCGTTTATTACGATTGTTATAGTTCTCTTTGTATACCACGTTGTCAGTTCAGCACTCCGGTTGTAATATGACCAAGCCATGCAAGCTTACTGTTGAGAATGCAACGTATAGTTGTACAGGAGAAAAGCAATCTTGCCTCAAATCAATGGCAACCTTTTGTAGGTCTATGAACTTAATTTAAACTTTAGGTTTACACGGTGCTTTGTTTCCGAAGTACCTGCACTCATGAAAATGTCTGTATGCGTCAGTCGCTTCATATTCTTTTCCTACATTATCAATTGTGTAATGTGTTTTTTGAACAGGTTTGATTCATCGAAGTGATCACTCGTGCTGCGTTCAGTCAGTTCACGTGAGCCGCTCTCTTGTGTGATGTTGCGATGTCCACGGCTTTATTTAATGTTAGCTAAGACCCGGCACTTTAAAGTTTCTTGCTACAGCAATTTTAACTCCGTTACAAAGTGATCCAAAGTCTTGTTTCTACCTTGTGTCTTCTCATTAAAGTTGTATGTCGCGAATATGGTATTGCAAACGGCACTTGTGTGATGTTGCGATGTCCACGGCTTTATTTAATGTTAGCCAAGACCCGGCACTTAAAAGTTTCTCGCTACAGCAATTTTAACTCCGTTACAAAGTGATCCAAAGTCTTGTTTATACCTCGTGTCTTCTCATTAAACTTGTATGTCGCGAATATGGTATTGCAAACGGCAGCGGGAGCGTTTCTATAAACTTAATTTAAACTTATGGTTTACACCGTACTTTGTTTTCGCAGTAGCTGCACTTATGAATATGCTTGTATGTGTCACTCGCTCGCTTCTTATTGTTTTGTTGCCTTCTCAATTGTGTAATGAATGTTTTCTTCAGCGCTCTTTGGGGCTCTTCCTTGTTTTCTACGTACTGCGTTCACAGTCAGTACACGTGATTACGTGGGAGGCGTGATGACGCGATACGCAACTCCGCCTCCCACGGCCATCGAGCTGCAGTCTATTAGAGTATATGGACAAAAAAGACGTTCCAGTTATGACCATTACGCGTAGAATTTCGAAATGAAACCTGCCTAACTTTTGTAAGTAAGCTGTAAGGAATGAGCCTGCCAAATTTCAGCCTTCCACCTACACGGGAAGTTGGACAATTAGTGATGAGTGAGTGAGTGAGTGAGTGAGTGAGTCAGTGAGGGCTTTGCCTTTTATTAGTATAGATTATGTGATTTGTTCAGGCATTTCTTTTAATTTTGAATTTACTATTATACTCTGGTTTATTCTATCTTTTATTCAATTTAATGCTTCTGTATATCCTATGTTTATTTGTTTATTGTTCTATGCAGAGACTATTTGTATTATTTTGTTTAAAGTGCCTGGAGCATGGGAAAGGTGCTATATAAATAAAATGTATTATTAATTGTGTAACCATTTACAGTATCTTCAGAAAGTATTCAGATCCTTTTTGACATGTTGCAACCTTATACTAAAATCATTTACATTTATTTTATCCCTCATCAAACAACACTCAAGACTCCAGACTCCAAACATAAATATCTCATTGATACAAGTATTCAGATCTCTCACTCAGTACTTTGTTGAAGTACCTTTAGCAGATATTATGGCCTGGAGTTTTCTTGGGTATGAGACAACAAGCTTTACAAAGCTAGATTTAAGGATTTTTTGCCAACTCTTCTCTGCATATCCTTGCAAGCTCTGTCAGGTTGGACAGAGACTGTTAGTAAATAGTAATTCTCGGGTCTCTCCATAGATGTTCAGTTGGGTTCAGGTCTGGGCTCTGGCTTGGCCACTCAAGAACACTCACAGAGATGACCCTAACTAATTCCTGTACTACCTTTTCTTTGTGCTTAGGGTCACTGTCCTGTTGGAAAGCACGGTCTGAGCTCCAGAGAGATCTGAAGCAGGTTTTCATTAAAGGTATCACTGTATAGCAGGATGCAGCCACCACCATGTTTCACTGTTGGAATAGTATTATGCAGGTGATAAGCGGTTGCTAGTTTCCTCCAAACGTAATGCTTAGAACTGATGCCAAACAGTCCGATCTTCATTTCAGCAGACCAGAGAGTCTTGTTTCTCATAGTGTGAAAGTGCCTTAGGTACCTTTTTGTAAACTCGAAGTGGGTCTAGTGTGTCATCTGGCTATGCTGCTGTAAAGCCCTGATCCGGGGGTTGTTGCAATGGTGGTTGGCATTCTGTAAATTTCTTCCATCTCCGCAAAGGTTATCTGGAGCTCAAACAGTGTGACCACTGGGTTCTTGGTCACCTCTCTTGCCAAGGCCATTCTCTTCCGCTGGCTAAGTTTGGCCAGGCAGCCTGTTCCAGAACGAGTCATGCTTATGCAAACTTATCCCATTTAAAAGTTATGGAGACCACTCTTGAGCTTAATTCAATACAGCAGAAAAAGTTTGTAGCCATCCCCAGATCTGTGCCTCAATTAAATCCTGACTCTAAGTTCCACAGACAGTTCCCTCAACCTCAACTGTGGGACCTTTTTAAGATAGATGTCTACCTTTCCTAATTATATGCTATCAATTTAATTTACCATAGGTGGACTTCAAACAAGGTGTAGAAACATCTCAATAATGACCAACAGAGTGGGATACACCTATGTCAGATTTGAAGTGTCTTGGTAATTTGTTTGAATACTTGTGTTAGTGTCATGCTTCAGTTTTTTGGTTTAAATAAACTTGTAAAAATTCCTAAAAATTCTGTTTTCGCTTTGTTGTTCTGGGATATTAAGTGTTGGTTGATGAGGGAAAAAAATTAACTGAAACCATTTTAGCATAAGGCTGCAACATGCAGTATCATTTAAAATTATTATCTATGTGAAAAATAAAATGCTTTAAGCATTGATCAGTCCGAAGCAAGGGCTTATTGCTAAACAAACACAAATGCCCCCTGCCCTGCTAGAGCTCCTAATTTGTGTGTACTAAATGCACTGAGCTTATAACAGCAGCCTGCTCACACATAAGTCATCATTTATCTCTTATCAAGTGTCATTTCTCTGAAATGCTGAAAAAGTGAAGGTGTCTGAATACCTTCTGGAGGTTCTGCATACCATCCAAGACCCTTTGCTGAAATCTGATTACTTCAGTTTATTTTATTTTAGCTCTTCTTCTTCTTCATAAAATACTTCATCTACTAACAGATAATGTGGAATCTTGAAAGAATTTCTTATGTTATAATGATTGAGTAGACAAGTTATACATATTTATTAGCCACTTGTTCATTTTGTCATTTTTCACATTTATAAGTCCATCCATCCATTATTCAACCCGCTATATCCTAACCAATCCCAGCCAACACAGGGCACAAGGCAGGAAACAAACCCTGGGCAGGGTGCCAGCCCATCGCAGGGCACACACACACACACACACACACGCACACACCATGCACACACTAGGGACAATTTAGAATCACCAATGCACCAAACCTGCATGTCCTTGGACTGTGGGAGGAAACCGGAGCACATGGAGGAAACCCACGCAGACATGGGGAGAACATCCATGCAGGGAGGACCCGGGAAGCGAACCCAGGTCTCCTAAATGCGAGGCAGCAGCGCTACCACTGCACCACTGTGCCGCCCCACATTTATAAGTTCACTTCAAAATACAGTACTCAGATGCTGACTTACACGAACCTCTACATTAGAGAGACAGACAGAGAGATAGACAGAGAGTTACATTAACTGTCTTTTTCATTGGTTCAACAAAGTACTACACCGTTGTCTGTCACAGTAACCCACCCTTCCACCAACAACAACTTGTGATGACTTGTGGTTCAGAAATTGTATCAAATGCTGCTTGGAAAGGCTCTAGTTTACCATGACTCTAAATTGGATAAAGCAGGTTTAAAAATAGGGTGTTGGATCAAAGGAATTTACCAAAGACACATAATTTAATGTGAGAGTTGTCAGAAGACAGAACATAATCAGTTACAACACAGACCATGGCCAACTGGGCTGTCCAATACATCCTAGGGCATTTTACAATGGATGGCTAAAAAATTCAACATTTTCAAAATGTTCAAAGAGTGTACTATATTTTTTATCTATTCACATAATAAACCTGCTTATTTCGTTTCAGGGTTGTTGGAGGCCTGATCCTATCACATCAGTACATTCCTTATTTCTGTTGGAATCAGTCCTGGTCAGGACAACATTCTATAGCAATGCACACTCACACTCACCTTACACAGCCTGAAATCAGAATCATCAATCAACCTAATCTCAAATCTTTGTAATTTAGGAGGAAAACTAGAATATCCAGAGGTAAAAAAACACACCAGACACAAATATATTTATTAACTGGCTTTTTGCAAAGTGACCAGAGCTATGACTCAGCCATTTTCCAGGAGGTACGAGGCAGCAGTGTTACCACTCTCCCACTACAAAAGTAATATATTTACAACAAGTATATAAACACATTCATGATCATCCATATTTAAATCTAATTGTTCTTCCATATGAATTTAGAGATGCTATTATTATATATTACTGTTTAAATACTATACAGACATATTATTGTAGTATTTGCATCATCAACATAGAAAGAATGCCAGTTTCAACAGTGAAAAGCATACCTGTGGAGACTCGTAGGGCACAATCACACTCTGTCTCCCTGTTACAGGGTCATCAATATATTGGCACAAGTTGTTTCCTTCAACACGAATGAGATGGCTTGCTGGAGCTACCTGACCTGATAGAAAACAGAAGTGCATTTAATTAAAAATGCGAATTAATCCTGGAATGAAAAAGTTACTCTAAAAAATAATAAATAAGTGAAAAGTTGCTATAAATTTCCTTTTACTGAAAAGCAATAGTTAGAAGATAGTAATCTTTCAGTTAACGCCTAGCACATACTGGATCATTTGTACTAAGCAACCTTATTTCATATCATTAAGTGTAAAGTATTATTAGTGCAGAGAATTAGAAAATATGATTACAAATAATTGCCAAATTATTTAAGCAAAACCATTCAAGAGACATCAAGTTGACAGTGGATCAATGCACATGGTGGGAATACTACTAAAATTAAACAAAAGAATTTTAGAATTCTGCACGTATGTGCAAGATCACCACCAGATTATTATTTATACAAAATACTTTATAAGGAAAACTCTGTATTTGAACATAAATGCGCTGCATTGAAAATTAATTCAGATAATTCATTTTCAGAGTTTTAAATCATATTTTTGCATTAGTTCTGAAAGTTGCTTTGCCACAATTACTTACTGTCATTGAAATCCCTTCCAAGTTCATGGTTTGGACAACGTTTTACCACCTCTGTCACATGCTCAGCTTTTTTGTAAACTGGCATGGCCCGAATTACACTTCCAGGAGGAGCAGGTGAGGAGAGCTTAATTTGGATGGGACAAGTCTTGGCAATCTGACAGTAGAGTTTCTTAAGTAATGGTGAATACTAAAATAAAACAGAAAGTTACACTGAGATAGGTTACTGAAAATATGTAACATCTAACCATATTAGTAAAAGTGTGATGGAGGAAAATAAAAAAAAACAAAATCAGCACTAATATTATTCCATCATGAAAGAGCAACAAGTTTTTAGAAATTTTACTTAAATTAGGGACATGTAAGAAACCAATGGCTGAGCTGTCATTTTAAATGGAAGCCAGCTTTAAAACATCTGATCTTAAACCACTTTCCATCTCTTTTGATGATAAATAAGAAAGATAAACCTTTATACTATTTAAAAAATAGACTTGTCAATGGCAAGCCAAATTAACATTTACAAATATCTCAAAATGCATTTCAGATATGTGACTTTTTAAAGATTGATTTCAGTATAACCCTAGTGGGAAAGTTTATGATGTGGTACATCCACTTATGTATCTTTCTTTTCTACCTCCAAAAGTGAAGATTCTTAAGGAGAGCTGTAACCATGCCTCTTTTGCTCACCTTTAACTTCACCACTTCAAGTCTTTCAGCTCAAACAACCCACTAAGAAGAGAAAATAGATTTCATTCTTGGACCAAGAACAGAAGGAGACACTGCACAACGCCACACAAATACCTTTGCCTTTCTTAAACAATCAAATTGCCTGTGCATCTAGGCTTTCAAATGGGGAATCCTTGTTGGTTCCCCAAACATTTTAATGATTTTGTCCTGATCACTTCATGTTCTCTATAATAAAAATAAGGCAGTATTCTCAATTTTCAACATCAACTTTTTTTTTGTGCAGTTTTTGTAATACACTTGATAGAATGTTCTCCAGTTGTATTGATGAGTAATTGCTTTTTCTTTAAAGCAAATGTATCATTTTGTTTTCAATGATTATATTTTTAAGGTGGCTTAAACTTAAAGAAGATTGCATCATCTAGAATTACGCTCCTCATAATACTGCACTTGAAAAAGCAGATTAAAGAAATGGGTGCATGTATTAATTAATTGAATGGCCTAAGCCACTCATTTTCACCCTAATTTATTTTGTTTAGGATAGGCATATAGTATGCAATTTCCTTGTGTGTTACAACATCAAACGAGCAAATGTTCCCTCAGACTTAACAATTCATTTGTATTGATAGGCGATAGGATTTTATGGGCTCACAAAAGTTTGGAGGCCTTTTGAATAATCTTACATCAGGTTGCATGGTGAAACCATTACTGTATGTAAGACTCATGGAACCTTTGAAATCTGACGCTGTAAAGAATGATATGATACTTTTCCGCTTTAGCTAAGCTCACTCTCAGTATTCCCTTGATTATCCTGTATTTTATGTCTAGCAGACTATGTTACTTATGCTAATTTGTTAACAATATAAACATGCAATGCTACCAGAAATTTGTAGATGCTGGGTAATGTTCCTCAGTATTTCTTATTTGAAGACTAGGAATACCATATAAAGGTATTAGTTCTCTGGCCACAACTCAAACCAATTTCTCCCCTTCTCATGTATCCACAAACATTTTGCATTCATGCTTGCAAAAGCATAAACAAAGAATCACTTCCTGGTTGGTCAAAAAAAACTGAAACACAGAATAAGCTCACATGACCACTTACACCTAATTACAGTATCCAAATTTTTTGGCTGCATCAACAACCACCGGGAGTCTGAAAACCACTCAGATTAGGTCGGAAAATATCTTATGCCCTTGTGAATAGCGATACTACAACATTCAAAGACTTTCTAATGATTTTGTTGTGATGTACACCAGCCATTATTGTCCATCCATCCATTATCCAACCCGCTATATCCTAACTACAGGGTCACGGGGGTCTGCTGGAGCCAATCCCAGCCAACACAGGGCACAAGGCAGGAAACAAACCCTGGGCAGGGCACTAGCCCACTGCAGGGCGCACACACACAGGGGAAACTGGAGTACCCGGAGGAAACCCATGCAGAAACGGGGAGAACATGCAAACTACATGCAAGGAAGACTGCCATTATTGTGGCAAAACATTTTTTTTTAAATCTTATTTCTATGCTTCCAATTATAATTTTGAAATAAAAAGTATAAGATAATTAATTATAAAACATTGTATACTCCGTCAATAATGTGAGACTTTTCAAGTAAAGGAGACAGAAGTTTCAAGGTAAGGAAGTTGTACTCGGTAATAATGGTGCCAGAGAGTGGCAACTTGTTGCAAGTTAATTAGCAAATGCAAGGTAGAATTTTACTGTACTCTGCAAATGTGAAAATAATGATGCTATACACCCATCAAAAGGTGATTTAAAATATAACAACTTTGCATTAGTGACTGTGTGGAGTTTGCTTTAGGATTAGATTTCATACACTAGTTGAAACACATAGAATTATTATTACAGGACCTAGCTGAACATAATTCCACCAAAATTATCAATACCTGTTAATTTCTGTATAGTTCCCTAGTACAATGGAGTTTAGAGTAAAGTTGTGACAGGAGAAAGCAACTGTTCTTGGCTAGTGCTCCCTTTTCCAACTTCCTCTCTCCACATGCGTAAATGTTCATGACATAAAAACAGACAATACATGTGCCTTCTAAACACTCTCTCCAAAATGGATATCATGTTTGTGGCTTTAAATACAAGTAATGCATGTAAAGAACTGTTAAACCGTTTTATTTATCATTGTTCAATTATCTTTCACATATTTTTTTCTCTCTGTCAGGCTTGCAGGTAATTAGTTGTCCATAGATGCCCTGCATGCTTCTCTTTACATTGAATGTATACTCTTTACAATAAAGACGTTAAAAAAAAAGAGTTTTCAGTTCTGTTTCAATTGTTTAACTATGCCTTTAAGGCTTTCAGAGCTATTACATGTTTAGTTTTGGTTGACTCAAACTCAAATATGGGGTGATGATTTTAATGAAAAAAACACTATTAAGAATATAAATAATAAAGCAATATAAATTGCTTTAAGGACCACACAAATAATTTGTATCATACACACATCATTTTTTGTTGGGGTTGAGAGAATCACTTAAGAGGTGTGGTAAAAATTTGAAACCTTTCCTTATTGCTACAAATGTTATATTGCCTATTTTGTACATACAATTTTATTAATTCTCATCCCGGGAATGTAATTCAAAATGCTTCCTTGTTTCTGCTGATCAACAGTCAGCAGCTGCACTAAATATATAGTATGTACTTTTTAAGAAAGGTAACAGATCATGTCTGCTATTGTCATGCAAGAAAAAAATCCACCTAATGCAACTGCTTGGTTACTTTCTAGTTAGTTAGCATTCATAGTGCTGCAAAATATTGCAGCACTAACATTCATTTGTCATTCATCAGGAATTTCCACTGTCCCCCGGAGGTTTCATCTGTTACTGTTGCCAAGTAACTATAGGCCAGTCAGCTTAACATTCATCACAGGTAAATTAATGGAAATAATTATTAAGTAAAACAGTGAGCAAAACATGGCAAGAACATGAGTTTTACTGAACTGCCGGCATGGGTTCAGACAAGGGACCTTGTGTTTTACTAACATGCTGGAATTCTATGAGGAAGCAACAAAATGATATGTTCAGAGTGGTGCATATCATATTATGTATCTTGACTTTCAGAAAGCATTTGATAAGGTACTACATGAGAGATTGGCTATCAAACTAAAAGAAGTGTGAGTTCAGGACCAAGTGTGTAGATGGGAGCAGATTGGCTAAAACACAGAAAGCAGTGGGTTATAGTATCAGTAACCTTATCAGAACTGGGTGATATTATGAGGGGAGTGGTGCCCCTGAGGGGTCAGTACTGGGGCCACTGCTATTTTTAATATATATAAATGATTTGGATAGGAATATAAATAGCAAGCTGGTGAAGTATGCAGATGATACCAAGCTACAGTATGTGGACTAATCTAAAATCCATTGAATCATTACAGACAGCATACAGACTTGGGCAGATTTGCGGCAGATGAAATTTAATGTAAGTATTATAGTCATATGAAAAAGTTTGGGAACCCCTCTTAATTCTTTGGATTTTTGTTTATCATTGGCTGAGCTTTCAAAGTAGCAACTTCCTTTTAATACATGGAAATAGTACTATTTCAGCAGTGACATTAAGTTTATTGGATTAACAGAAAATATGCAATATGCATCATAACAAAATTAGACAGGTGCATAAATTTGGGAACCCCAACAGAGATATGACATCAATACTTAATTGAGCCTCCTTTTCCAAATATAACAGTCTCTAGACATCTCCTATAGCCTTTGATGAGTGTCTGGATTCTGGATGGAGGTATTTTTGACCATTCTTCCATACAAAATCTCTCCAGTTCAGTTCAATTTGATGGCTGCCGAGCATGGACAGCCTGCTTCAAATCATCCCATAGATTTTCGATGATATTCAAGTTAGGGGACTGTGACTGCCATTCCAGAACATTGTACTTCTCCCTCTGCATGAATACCTTTGTAGATTTCGAATTGTCTTGTTGGAATATCCAACCCCTGTGTAACTTCAAATTTGTGACTGATGCTTGAACATTATCCTGAAGAATTTGTTGACATTGGGTTGAATTCATCTGAGCCTCGACTTTAACAAGGGCCCCAGTCCCTGAACTAGCCACACAGCATGATGGAACCTCCACCAAATTTGACAGTAGGTAGCAGGTGTTTTTCTTGGAATGCGGTGTTCTTCTTCCGCCATGCAAAGCGCTTTTTGTTATGACCATATAACTCAATTTTTGTCTCATCAGTCCAAAGCACTTTGTTCCAAAATGAATCTGGCTTGTCTAAATGAGCATTTGCATACAACAAGCGACTCTGTTTGTGGCGTGAGTGCAGAAAGGGCTTCTTTCTCATCACCCTGCTATACATAGATGTTCTATGTGCAAATTGCGCTGAATTGTAGAACGTTGTACAGATACACCATCTGCAGCAAGATGTTCTTGCAGGTCTTTGGAGGTGATGTGTGTGTTGTCTGTAACCATTCTCACAATCCTGCGCATATGCTGCTCCAGTATTTTTCTTGGCCTGCCAGACCTGGGATTAACAGCAACTGTGCCTGTGGTCTTCCATTTCCTGATTACATTCCTTACAGTTGAAACTGACAGTTTAAACCTCTGAGATAGCTTTTTGTAGCCTTCCCCTAAACCATGATACTGAACAATCTTTGTTTTCAGATCTTTTGACAGTTGCTTTGAGGATCCCATGCTGTCACTCTTCAGAGGAGAGTCAAAGGGAAGCACAACTTGCAATTGACCACCTTAAATATCTTTTCTCATGATTGGACACACCTGTCTATGAAGTTCAAGGCTTAACGAGCTAATCCAACCAATTTGGTGTTGCAAGTAATCAGTATTGAGCAGTTACATGCATTCAAATCAGCAAAATTACAAGGGGACCCACATTTTTGCACCGCCAGTTTTTCACATGTGTTTTAATTTCATACAACTAAATACTGCTTCACTAAAAATCTTTGTTCGGAAAACACCCCAGTACTCAGATGTTCCTAGGAAATGAAAGACATACCACTGTTATCTTTTTTGTTGAAAGTAGAGTAAATTATTATGCAGGCTGAGAGGTGTTCCCAAACTTTTTTATATGACTGGACATGTAGAAGTAAAAATGTTAAGTATGAGTACACAATTGAAAGTCTCAAAAATTGAAAGTACACATTTTGAGAAGGATTTAGGAGTCGTAATGGACTCATCACTTCCAGACAGTGTTCAGAAGCCATTAAGAAAGATAACAGAATGCTAGTTTAAATAGTATACAATGTGTGAAGTACATGTCCAAAGAGGTTATGCTTAGTATTTATGATGTACTGGTGAGGTGTCAACTGGAGTACTGTGTACAGTTTTGGCCTCCAGGCTACAAAAAAGACAAAGCACTAGAAATGTCCAGAGAAAAGCAATAAGGCTGATTCCAGGACTGCAGGGTATGCGTTATGAGGAAAGAGTGTTAAAAATTATGAGAGGAATTAAAACAGTGGATCGAGACTGATACTTTAAAATGGGTTCATCGAGAACACTGGTATATAGTTATAAACTTTTTAAGGATAAATTCAGAAAAATATTAGTAAATTTTTCTTCACACAGAGAACCATAGACACATGGAATAAGCTACCATGTAGTGTGGTAAACAGTACAACTTTTGGAATCTTCAAAAATTGATTTGATGCTATACTGGGGTATTTAGGAGGATAGGACTGGCAGGCTTTGTTGGGCTGAAAGACCTGTTCTTGTCTAAATTTTTTTGATGTTCTAATGTTCTAAACTACTCTTCGCCCTATCTGGTGGTGTTCTTATTCATAGCAGCCTATCATCACTTGGGCACACCTTCACAGTGGACATTGGCCACAAACAACTGAGGCTGCCAATTCAAAACAGACCCTTTCTATATGGCATTGATAGGTTTGTGTGCACTTTATTATACATTTAATTTCTTTTCCAATGTATACAGACCTTTTTTATGAATGTGCAGTCAGTTTCAGATTGCACACATGAGGAAAAAAGTTTTTCTTTTCATTTGTGCAACAATACATCATGCTAAAATAAACCTTTATCCTCTCATAAAAATATTTCACTTCGTTTCTTATGAGAAAAATTAAACAATAATAAACTGTAAACTAGTTTCCATTTTCACCAGAAACCACTATCAAAAGTGTTACAAAAATTATGTTTTTGGTACTTGCACTAACAACACACTAACTCTCAGTACTATCAAACAACAAATTATTCAGCAAGAGTGTGTCAAGAAATACAACCAGGGCTCTTTTATACTAATAGCAATACACCTGAATAGTGCTTCACAGTGACTGTAACTGCCAAGCCAGAAGTTTTACTTTGTTTTTCTTTTTAGTTTTCTTGCATTTACATTTTTCTGGTGTATATTTGAGAAGGGTTTGTTGTTTCTCATAATATAATCATATAATTTATTTAGCTTCTGTAAAAAGATTAACTTTCCCCTGGGGACAAATAAAGTTCTATCAATTTAACACAGGTTTATAGCGGAGCTTAATCATGCACACACCTTCGTTTATCCAATTTAGATTCACAACTCACAAATTGTCACAAGCATGTCTTTGGGAATCATAGAGGAAAACTGGAATACCTACAGAAAAATCACACAGACATAGGGAGAAAATACAAACTCTACATAGACAGATACAGTATGAGGGATGCAAACCAAGAATCCTGGACTTATGAGGCAGAAACACCTATGACTACACTATCATGTTTCACAGCTACAAATTTGTTAGTATACAAAAAACAATGTCTCTTTATATAGCAAAAATTTATTCCACATATATTAGAAAGGGTTTAACAAAATACATAATCATATTTTTTGTTGTAAACACATTTATGTTTGTGAAATGTACCAAAGGGGCTTCCCTAATTCAGCCTAGTACAATTAAAGAATTGTTATTTTTATTTGCTTTCTTCTGTAAATTGATGTGCAAGCTGTCTCCCTGTGATTGATTTCATACGAAACAATGCAATTAGAGTAAAAGTATAGCTAAAAGTGCTGAAAAGATTCAACTGCTATATAAGCCACCTCTTAAACTGTAGAAAACATATAATTTTCCTTTAAAGTAATTGCCTTTTTGTCTGAAGCCTGAATTATCTTGACCTTGGTCTCAAACTACAACAATTTAACACAACTTGAATTGAGAGTGGGGATGGAGATACATTATAAGGACCCCACCCACTGTCACAAAAAAGAAAAATTCAGACCAAGAAATCATTACATCCTTGTTTGGCAACACAAAAGCGTTAGTCTTTTATGGAACACTAACATTCTTGCCAAGTTCACTTTACACAGATGTTTGAAAAACGCAGCCCAACATGTTTAATCCCGTTAGACAGGAGAAGATTAAATATAAAATGTAAAAAAAATGCCTGACGGATGTATAAAGGCATCCAGCAAGCTGTAACTTCAGCAAAGAGATGAATCTGCATCCGCTACTTATTTATATTTTCCTGAATTGTTCTAATGAACAGTGGTAAAGAAAATAACATATCAGATGGCATCTTTCTCTGTTTTAATATTCTAATGTAAAATAATAAAAAAAATCTTAACTGAACAATATTGTATGGTGACATTGAAAATAACTGAGAATATAGAAGGCATGCCTGAGCAGAAAGGATGGCACCTGACCCAAATGGTCATTTCTGTAAGTGAAAACAGGAACTGAGAATGTGCAATAAGTAAAATTTCTATTTACAGAAAGAGGAAAGCTGTTATAAATGCATCGAACACTTCACTCGCTTGTGTGGAAAATAGAAAATATAATAAATACACAAACTAGAATGTGAATGACAGTTTCCCTATACTTTCAATATAGCTTCAATTCTCCTTTCTAATCAGTGGGATAAAGCACCCAGTGCAAAATAGGGAGTTCCATTTGCATTGCTCTTAAAAATCCAAAGAATATTCAATTCCAAATCCCTTTTTACAAAATGCACTTAAGATTTGTACCTGCATGTCAATTCTGTATATCCAGCCATCCATTTTCCAACCCGCTGAATCCGAACACAGGGTCACGGGGGTCTGCTGTAGCCAGTCCCAGCCAACACAGGGCACAAGGCAGGAACCAATCCCGGGCAGGGTGCCAACCCACCGCAGAACACACACAAACACACTCACACACCAAGCACACACTAGGGCCAATTTAGAATCGCCAGTCCATCTAACCTGCATGTCTTTGGACTGTGGGAGGAAACCGGAGCGCCCAGAGGAAACCCACGCAGATACAGGGAGAACATGCAAACTCCACGCAGGGAGGACCCGGGAAGCGAACCCGGGTCTCCTAACTGCGAGGCAGCAGCGAATTCTGTATATATCATGTCAATATAATTACCTGTGTATGGTTTGTTCACTGTCTGCTGCTTCATTTACCACTTGTCTTTCAAACATACCAGTTCAAACCAACATTGAATTAACAAGACCGGACCCTACATAAAACTTGTGTGTTTAGTATGTTTAATGAGTAGCAAGGCAACCATTAATTAACAAGTAAAATCAGAAGAAATTAAAAAAGAATAAATTTATAATTTTAATCACTAAGTCCTTGTATTATCTTACTGGAAATGTTATCCTTGAAAGATGTTGGACAATTTAAGGGAAAACAGTAATGTATAATGTGATATACAGTTTTTTCTGGGCCATTATATCCTTGGCATTAAAGGCATTATGAACCATGTTCCTATTTTTGAAAAATTGGAAAATCTCAAATTCTGTTATATTTCTGGGATAGAGAGTGCCATTAAAGATAAAGTTAGCAGATAAGGCAGGTTGGAGAAAACATTTCGTTTATGGTTGGAGGATGATTCTTTTTTAAGGCATACATTAAAAAAATAAAATGCATTTGAAGATTTGCAACCTACAGTTAAACCCTTAACTAGAGATATGTGTATCATCATAAAAATGCAAGTTAACTTCCAACATGAAGCCAAGTCACCTAGTTAACTACCAGAACTGCACTTCTCTCTGTAAATTGCCAACATCTTCCTACTATAATTTAGATAGATTTGAAGTACCTCCCCCCAATCCCCTGTTTATCAGAAGAATGGCTGAGAAAGGATGTTTTGCACTGCTTCAAATTCTGCCCCAACTTTCTAAATTTAAACAAGTTCTGTCTTGTGGCAAGTAAGAAACACTGGGTGATCTCAAAAACCCTGCCCACCACCACCATTTTTCTATAGATGCAAGCCATTGCTTGATACTGCCTGCCTCAACTTGGGGGTTTTTGTGTAATTGCCCCAATCTCTGCTTGCTAAAACATAAACACTTTCAAGTGGTTTTGGAAACGTGGGTGTGTGTTTCAGCAAGTTTCCTCAACTGCTTTTTGCCAAAATATTCATTTAAGATCAATAGGATTATTTCTATTTGGACAAGTCATGGCTACTCCTGAGCTGACTGTCACATTCTCATGAATTGCCATTTTTAATCACTAAGTCCTTGTATTATCTTACTGGAAATGTTATCCTTGCAGGAGGTTGGACAACTGCAAAAACAGAAGAAGAGCAACAAAGAAACAAACTAAAGCAGCACCATGCTAAATGTGGTTGATGAAACAGTATGAGCTTGATGCAAGATTTCACTATTTCTAAAGTTAAGAACATTAATTTGGTAAACAAAATACTGGCTAAACAAAACAGGTAACATCAGGTATAAAGCATTTGATACTGCATATGACACTCAACTCAAGTTCATACTCTTAATTGAAGAAACTCTCCTATTAACTTCTTTGGTTTTTAAGGTTGACAAACAAATCGGAATAATTTTTGAGGTAGTCAAACACGATTAAGTATAAGATAAGATCTTAAGCCAGTAGTTGTTCATGTGAAAAAATTCTATAGTATGTTATACAAAAATCATAAAACATACAGTATGTCATACAACAATGTATGTATATAGTACATAGGACAAGAAGTATGTGAGGATCTAGTAAATTGAGGAACTTGTGGTTTCAAACTACATTGATCAATATAATGGGGATGTGTAATTATTATTATGGTGATGTACAGTATAACAAATAAAACTCTATCTATCCATACAGCATAGAATCTTTTAACAGTAGTAATATGTATTAATTAGTATGATGTAAGTGTAATAAGTGAGGAACCTCAGTTATACAATTATTCAATTTGCCTTTTTTTTAAACTGAATTTTATTCAGGATACTTTTTTGAGGTGCTACAGTTAAATGAAATATAAAATTATGCCAGGAAGGCCAAGTCATCAAAAGTCTTTATAATAACTTCAAATGTATTCCTACATGCTACATCTATTTATCAACAGCTTGTTAACAATGCATACTATTTTAATCTTGAACAATCCCTCACCTGCTTAGGGAAAAGTGAGAATAATTAACTCCCTACTGATAAGTAACAACTTCTATTACACAATACCTTATCCTTGTGTCTTTACAAGAAAAAAGTAGTGAATAATACACATAGTAGTGGATAATACACACTATACACACAGTAAGTAATAATAATACACATTAATAAATAATACACATTAATACACACTGTAAGTAGTGAATAATACAAATGCATTATTTTATGCTAAAAGCCATTATCTATTTTAGATTAATTTACTTTCTATTATCTAATTTATCAGCCACTAGCTAGCTGAGCACTAGAAGTTACAGTGGAAAGTGCACATACTGTACATCATTTAAAATAAATAAAACAACTATCAGAACCAAAATAAAAAAACTAAGTCTGTTTCTAAGCAGGCAGTGAAACGGCAACTTATGAGGTCAATCTTTGGCTTGATTTTCCGTTTTCAAAAATCATTTTTAAATCGCAGTAGTTTCAGGAATTCTGTGGCCCTTCCTTGGGAAAAAAAGACTCAGAATGTTTTGTTATTTTCTTTTCTAATGTGCCAGGTGTTGACATCGGTTACTATACTTGTTATGGGACCCCCTTGAAGTCAACATTCTCGGGCAGACCATGACATGCCAGTAAAACTGAATTCTAGGAAGAGAAGGACTCAGGAACTATTCAAATCTACACTATAAATCTTGCTTTATATTATTTAGATATGATGAAAAACAGCAAAGCTTCTAGGAGATCACTGAAGAATAATGTTAAAATACATATTTATAGAGCATAAGAGGCATGCATTTTATATAGGTAGGATGGCATACCTATTATATTGATAAAATAAAGGACACAATAGATATTACAAAGATGAAACAGAATTATTTTTCATTTTATTTTTGTCTTTCCTGTGCCTATATACAGCATATAAACACACACACACAAACACTCTATACATATCTATTATCTATATACAGTATAATCCTATATGTTTCTGATTGACTCACTGACTGAGTGACAAGAAATATTTGGCTATTTCTACACAACCTAAGGAAATAGGGTTTTCACTAATGGATTAACCTTACAGCCCTGAGGCCCAGAAACCTCCAACCTCACCAAAAAAAGTTAACTTCACCAAAAAAAAAAAACAAACAAAAAAAAATGTGAAGATGTTTTGCAGTTAGTAGTCAGAATGGGCAATCTTAGTCCCAGTATAATGCACTTGAAGAACAATGAAGATGGCAGCCCGTCCAACTACAAGTTAGCAGCCTTGTAATTTGAGTCCCACCTGTTTCAATTTTTCATCTTACTCTCATTTATGATTTGTATACATAAATGATATCAAAATGTATGTCCATCCATCCATTATCCAACCCACTATATCCCAACTACAGGGTCACGGGGGTCTGCTGGAGCCAATCCCAGCCAACACAGAGCACAAGGCAGGAAACAAACCCCAGGCGGGGCGCCAACCCACCGCAGGACACACACACACACCAAGCACACACCAGGGCCAATTTAGAATCACCTCAAAAAGTATGTATTACTATAAAATTATCACAGAAAAAAAACACTGTTCCGCATTGTTCTAAATGATACCATTCAGTATTTACTTCTTTTCCTTTCCTATGTTTTAAGATGTAAATTTATTTTATATAATTTTACTGTTGGAATCATGATAACATCTTTTTATTTCATTTGATGTTTCCATTGCTCTGTTCTACATTCAGTACTTCAAACTTGACATCATCTCCATGTATCCTGCTTTCTTTATTAATTCATGTCTGACTTGTTTCAGCACAATTATTTTCTTGAAAGTTTAAAACTATTACTGCAGTTCATAATCATGTTATTAGTATTCTCTAAACTTCTCCATTCCTACATATTCTATCATAAAAACTGTGTTAATAATTCCACAAAAAATGAAATGGCTTGCAAAGTTTACATAGTGACTTCCACCATAATACATACACACACATCAGAAAAATTTTCAGTCGATGTGTTTACCTTGGACTCTCCATCTCGGTGCTCATTACAGTATTAATTATAAAGTTGCAAATATTTATAAAGTGGCAATATTCTTCCCTTATTAATATTCTACCTTAGCAGATAGCACACTATTCTACCTTATTAGGTTTTCCTTCTTCTTTTAATATTATTTTTATTGTTATCATTAAGATGAAGCTTGCTTTAGCATTAGTATCAAAAAACTACAAAGCACCCCCATGATTTCTAAGAAACATAGAAAACGTCATCATGAATACCATTTTGTGGCTTGGTTACCATAAAATTATGACTTCATTCATTCTCAAATGCAAACTATTATGCCTGGGAGTAAGAGTAGGACACTTCACAACTACTTCACATGTCCTGCTCAGACGTAGAACATATTCTAATCCCAGACCAACTTTTAGTGCAATTTCTAGAAATAATTCTAAGATGCTTAAAAAATACTACATCTGAAAACCTGAAACAAGTCAAATATTTCTATTTGTGTCAATGCATCACATATGGCCTAAACCAGGAATAGCAAAAATCAGTTCTTGAAGAGCTACTGGGAGAGCAGGTTTCTGGTGAAAACATTTACTTCTAGTGGAAAGTGCATTTAAATTAGATGGAACAACCTTACTGTAATTAAATTGTATCTGAGATTTCTACTACTGCATATTTTACCTTTTTAATAAATTCAACAAGACAGTCCATGGAACAGACTGGATTATTATAACACAAGGCTTCATCGTTTTATGTCTTTCTTTCCTATTCAAGAAACTAATTTATGATGAACACGGTAGTTAGATAGGAAGTTAAGGAAAAATGAGATGTACTGAAAGCTACAAAAAGCCAAATGTTTTTTAAAAAAAGAAAATAAGAGTGTCCATCTGCTAAACTTATTCCAAATGAAATGTTTTCATCCACCATCACTTGCTGCACCTATTCCGTCGTTCTTCTCTAGTTGTCCTATCTTCTAAGATTAGGCAAGCAGCAAAAACAAAACAAAAAAAAAACATATTTAAATATAAACTTATTTGTTTAATCCTGCTTATTATTATTTACCTTTTCTCTTAATCTCTGTCTACATATCACATTCCATGGCTTTTTGCTGTTTTATTAATGGTTCGGCCACTGCTCTTCATTATTGATATAATTTCCTTTACTGTTTAAATTGCTACTGCTAATCTGATAAATGTATAGTCTGAGTGTCACTATTACTTCTACAAATCTCAGATTTTGTTATTATGAAGATGTCTCCAGTGGATTTTGACAAAGATTGATTTAACAAATTACACCCACCAAATACACAGACAATATGCCAAACCCGAGGGCACTGATGGTAAGGGAGGTCTGCCTGTTGGTTAATCCCAGCCTTAATGTTACATTGTACTTTCTATTTTATTCTCACGCTTGCCTTCATATCTTCTTCATTGTTTGTACTACTTTTGTAGCTAGTGTGAAAATGTCTTATCTCGACTTTCTATGCAATCTTTAATAAAAAATAACTAAAGAAAATATTTAAATTGTAAATCTCAATTACATGTTAAAGGCATTAAACACAGCTAAAATACATCTTACATATACAGTATATTCTTTGCCAGTTCTACATGCACTGCCATGTTTGCTGTAAGAAAAACCTTTCATATGTGATTCACATCTCACTTCCCAAAAATACATCAGTACAATATCTCCAAATCATAAACATTAAAGGTAAAATTTAATAATAAAACAGTGTTTTTTTATTGAGATCTATGTTTGATGTCTTTCTTAATACATTAATGACAGCTGCTTTGTTGTTTTGTTAGCTCACAGGTACAATTTGTTAACCATTCTTAACTGTAAAATAAGTTTAAAAATAACTGCAACTACCATGTCTATGCTTAATCACTTCTAACATAAAATATCAAAGTTTGCAAAGAAATGCAATCTAAAACACTTTAAAATATATTTATAATTACCGCCCTGTTAAACATTAACCTCATCACACATGAATAAATAGACTGAAAGAAATAAATAAGAAATTTTGGAAAACGGGAAAACGAAAGTTAGAATTCCTAATCAGAAATAGCATTAAAGCAGCAAACAGGTGGTAACCTTAACCAATAGACTAACTCAGGAGTGGCATATACAAACCTAGGAAACACAGAGCCCTAAAAGCTTCCAACGTGAAAACTTTATTTGGTCGAAATGTCAAAAGTTAATTTCAGCCATTAAATCTATGTACAGCTTTTGAAATTTAAATCACACATGTACTGTGTATTCCCAAGCAGAATATAGCATAAAGCTATGCAACATCAGGAAATTAATGCAGTGGTCAATATGTAGAACTGAATGCAGTGAATATATAGATGGTAAGAAACACAGAACAGAAACTTCAATTTGGACCACCCACATAAAGAATAAAGACTTTAAGGCTGATGTAGACATGCATATTACTGCATTCATTACTGCATTTAGGACTCTGAATTCAGTATGGAGTTAAGTAAGCATACAAGTATATATACAACAAATACACATACAAGTTACATGTACCAGTATACAAAGAAGCATGTAAGCATGCAAGTTATTTATAAATTTTCTCATCCTTCTTTTGCACAACATAGGCACTGTGCACCTGTTCAATATTACAGTGTTCTTTCTACAGATAGTATATTAGTTGAAGATGACTGAAATTAAACTAATGACATCTTACTATTATGTGGACAAAGTGAATCATCTCAAGTCACCTTTCCTGCCTGTGCTACACTACACTACACTACATCTACTCTATAATCCTTGTAAGTAATACTACAATAAAGATTAAGCCCACAGTTGTAAAATGCAGAATTTCATAAAGAAGGAAGTGAACATTCCAAAAATACCCTTAGGTAAGAAGTAATGAAGGATTCTGTGTTATAATTAAAGAATTAATAACAGAAATGGAAAGCTTAAATAGGAATATGTTCAATAATTTTTATCCACTACTATGAATTGTAGTCCTCAGAAGTTTTGGAAGCAGAGAATCTAAGTTTATCTCACTGGTGAGAATTGCAATCAAAAGGCACACTCAGTTATTAAATTTAAGGATTATGAACTTATAACGAATAGATATTCTAAAAACAATTGTATTGAAAAAATACAAAACAGGTGAACAAGATAAGAACGTGTGAAAAAAAATCTTAACAGAACGTTATATGATTTTGACTGACAAGCACCACTTAACATGCTGCAAAATATTTAATCTTTTCTGTACACACATGACTTACTTGGGTATTTAAAGAATTTCTGACTTTTTTAAGGAGAGTCCAGCCTGATTTTTATATCTGGGAAATGATACATTGATAACCAGTCTATATCAAACTGATTGCTCGTGAGTTATAACTATTTTACCGCAAATTTTCCAAAGCACTTTTCATTTTGTCCATAAACTAGTGTGACATTTCAAACAATTTATGTACTTGAACTACAAAAATTCTTTTATAAAATTTGTCATTAACTCATTTAACTGAACATTGAAGATTATATAGTATTTTTCATTTTTCATGAAATTGATTTTTTTTTTCCTCTTTTACCCCAAAAAATGTATAGGTCAGGTCAAGAGTCAACCTGCAATGATGATATGGATGATAAGGTACAAGTGATAATAATTACCTGGGAGCTACAAAAAAAATAAAAATCAGGCTTGTACCATAAGTGATTAAATACTTTAAAGCTGTAAGGATTATTTCCATATCTCTGTGATTAGGGAATGGCGGTTAACACAGAAAGAAAACAATGGTGCAGAAATGGATGCCTCGGGACATAAGCAGTATGATCCTGTCTTGATAAATAGATGTCCTGTGCCAAAGGAGAATGTAATTAACACGAAGTACAAGTGGGACCAGTTGTTTCACTTTGGAGCATTGTCTGCATTAAATGAAGTACAATGCAGGAAAGCTGATAAAGGCAAAAGGCCTCAAAGGCATTTGCTCTTGTTTTTCATAGTCCCTGAAGCACCATTTGCATCTCCCAATGTTACAGACAAATCATTAAGAATACAAAATATGAAGCAGTTTATGTTGGTCTCAACACATGAATCAATATTCTACAGATGACCATAAACAAATTGATAAGTCTTACATTACATATACTTTAATAGCAGGTAAAACAGACAGAAAAATTAAAACACAGTATGACATGTTTAAAAATGTCTGATGTTGTGGTCCTGAATGGCAATTATCATTATAATATATTCCAAGCTTTTGTATACCTTACACAGTTTTATACTTCAACATTTTTAAGGTATTATACACTGTACTGTATGATGTAACAGTATTATGCACTGAATATGGTAGACGAAAAAATTAAAAAGAAGAAGGAAAACATCTTTGTATCATTAAGGTCTCAACTATTTAATTACAGACATTTGGAGATAACAAGCACAAAGCACAGTAACTGTGGGGTAGTTTTTTTCAGGATGGGACCTTTGCCCCCCTCAGCCACCTGATGTTATTTACCAAATAAACTGGGAAGCTCCAGAAGCATTTGCAAATAAGGAGACAAGGTTAAAAGGATATAGGAGGCTGGAATGGTAGCAGCCTGATCAGTAGGAAAATGTTAAAGGAAATCATGTGTAACTTGGTGTCTTATTGAATAAATCAATTTCTTAATGAAGCTGCTTTAAATAGAGGACTATATGTTAAGAATGGTCTACTTATGCTGCAAAATCTTATTAAAATCTACAGTATGCCATCGTCATTTTGATTGACTGTTGTTACTTACAATAAATGTTTTTCTACTGCCTTTTTCACATATTCTGGACTAGACAGCTGAAATCTTGCAGGAATACATGGATTCTAAAATGCTTGCAGCAGGTCAGCTGTGCCAGTATATTTGGCACAGCATTGTTTTCAGTTTAGCATTAAATTTTACAAAATATGCTCCAAAAACACTATGGCTTTATACATGACTTACAAAAGCACAGATACGATGGAATATATAAAACTATGCTAAAAAATTACAAATAGTGATGAAACTTAGTATGTGGAATTGCTCACACTGTCTTTGGCTCTACCTGCTATGTTTCATCGCTCAGTAAATTATTACATTATTCAGTTTGTCACTCTTTTAGCACTATCTCAGACACCTTTGGAGAAAAAAAAACCTCAAAAAGTGCTTCTAGCAGAACTCCCATTTTAACTGCTACTGCATACTGTCCAAATGATAGTAATAAACTATAATTTCAGCAACTTTGCCTTATTTGGCTATTCAGCTTAATAATTAACAACATTAAAATGTAATAGAATTCAAAATCACTTTGCATGTTGGTGTTCAAGTCTTCAAAATTATTATGGATGTATAGCATCTAAAATAATATAATACTGTTATGTTATACAGAATCAAAACCTCTGCTAGCATGTGCCTTGTCAATGTTTCGTTTACTACTTAATTTTCTTTTAGTTATTTAGCCGACACCTTTATCCAAAGCAGCTTACAACATTTGAGATCAAATTGGTTACATTTCTTTTTCCAATTGGAGTACAGAAGGGTGAAATGATTTGCTCATGGTCACACAGTGACAGGAGTTGAACCCACAGCCTCAAGGTTTGAAGTCCAAAGCCATAACCTCTGCACCACACTGCCTGTGAAACAGTGTGAAAATGTGTTTAATATCTAATGCTATACAGGACACCAAACTATTACAGAATGATAAAAAAAAGATCTGAAGCATACAATTTTTTCAAAGCTGCAAATTTCTTAAATCTAGTGATTACCTGTAGATAAGCAAAGCAAAGAACTATTTAAAATGCTAAGCATGTGCTTTGGTTTGTTGACTATTTTACTTTAAATGCAGCAAAAAATTCATATAAAGAATTCTTGTGCTTTACAGGGCATCTAGGTGATGTGCCTGAACAAATGCACACCTGATAAATAAATATTAACAAAAATTGATGTCTCTCAGCAGCTGTGGGCCAATAGCCTGAACTTGCCCGATCTTGCTTTGTCTTTATCTCATTCATTAATTTACTTATTCTTTTCAAGAAATGATTCAGGCAATCAAGTCTCCAGTTTTGCCCCCGTCTCCCGCATTCCCAGGACCGTCATCATCCAGGCTTCCCCTGTGAAACCTCCAATTCTGTTAGATGGGTGCTGGAGGCTGTGCTTGAATTTTTTTTCAGCAGCTGTAGTCTTGTGTCCTGGGACAGGTTGAGACAGGCTGGAAGAGCCTGAGTGATAATGATGTGTCTGTCATTTCAGTTGACATGTTCCAGCTTGTGAACCACAAATACCGTTAACTGTCCTGTCTAAAAATGTTAAAAACAGGCTTAGAGATACTCTGTGTGATTATATCTTTTCATTTCAAATGCTTTACTGCAATTTTCCTCTCTTTGTCAAGACTGAATGGTAAAGAAACATACTTTTTTATCCTTACAAGAATTTACTTTTTCTTTCCTCAATGGAAAATAACTTGCTGATTACTTATAATAATTAAAAATTATTAAGCATATAAACAGTCGGCAAGTGAAATAACAGGGGTGTGGCTTGAGAGCTTCTATTAATCTTAAAAGTTTCAGCCAAAGTTAAAGGTTATATTGGCAGTGTCAATTGTTTTGAGAAATAAAACCATTTTAAAAAAATGTGTTTTTGGTTGTTTAGCTTATGAGGTACAGAGTATCCATTACAGGATGTATCACCCAACAAAATATGCTTCATTGTCAGGTGCTCAAGTATCCTGTGCAAGGTCTGCATGATATGCAATCTGCTTTTCATTATTTCTTTTTCCATCCTTGTCTGAGATGTCTTTCAGCCTTGAAATTATCTGCATGGCTTGGCGGCAAGATGCTGGCAGGTACTCAGACAAGATGAGAAGGGGAAAGAAACACCTGGACAAATGTAGTTAAGTGGGTTTCAGTCTTTTTGGTGTTCACTGAACCAACTGAAATAACTTAGCCACTTGGGGTAATATTTTCTTTTAAAGGGCTCTACCATGGACATATATTTCAAAGTTTAAGCAATAGGGATATACACTCTGGTAGAATATTGTCAAAAAGGCTTGTTTCAAGTGCAAGTTTTGCATACACTACATTAAAAGCTGGGAGCATCGTCTATAGTGATTTATAATTGGACCAAATATTTAAGAAAACATATCATCCTCTCACTATGGCTTTTTCTGTTTATTAATATTAGATTTAATCCTGCCTCTGTTGATAGTGCTTTCTGAAATAACCACAATTGTGACTTAAGCATCTTTTGCAGATTACATTTCCCTGGCTATTACAGCAATGTCTGCTTGCTCTTGCAATCATATTGATAGTATATTCTCTGTTGCAGCTATCCCATTGTATTATTAATTTCCTGCCTCATATTAAGGTAGCAGTAAAAGTCCGGGACTAATGTTGTGTTATTTATTTAGAAAAACAAACATCTTCAAGAAAAGCAAAGATTTTTGCATTGTGCACATAAACAAACATCTGTAACTGCTACTCACACATTCTCTCTGTAAATCTCTTTACAGTGATTATAATCATGTAAATCTCTCTTGTGTAATCATGTACTCAAAATATCTGAAAAAAAATCTGAATGAGTAAAATATATTTAAATGATAGAAAGTTAAACAAGGAAAGGAGGATTTGATATCTTTAAATTACCACTCAAACATTTGGCTTTAATTTGTACAAAAACAAAAAATGGTACAGTATCTTCCATATGATGTTTATTTAGAGGTTTAGCTGTTAAGCAGGAAATCAACAAATTGTTTTTCCCAGAGAATGAGTAATTACAAAAAATAACTAATCATGTAAAATAAAGTCCAAGAAAACAGTCCTGTTTAAGCATAAGAAATTATCTTTTTGGAAATTACACATTTATTATCTGTAATTTGACAGCAAAGATTTCAGCATTGGACTGAAAGAGACAAGCCTCAGCTCCTAGCATGTTGGGGCAAATATGAGCCTAAACTTGGTAACAGCAGTTTGGAACGTGCTTAGACAGGCAACATGTCTCAGCCTGCCAGGCTAGCTCACGTTATTTGAAAAAAACACATCAGGGGTCTTTATTAAAAGATCCAGGGTGCCAAATCTCATTTTCAACCAAAGTCTCACTTCCACTCAGCCACCTTTAACAGACAGAAACATTTCTTCCTCTTTGACAGCTGAGCATAAAGCACTTGATTTGTGAAGCCAGTTTGGTCTGGAGAAATTAGTGCTTATATTGGCCTTGGAAGGTGGATGTGCAGAACTATAAACAAACATGTTATGAATGCAAAAAGAAATGTATAGGATATCAACTTCATGAGCTTCATAACTGAAATAACAATGTCATAAGAAAACAAAATGAATAAAAACTTGAACTTTATGGTGTAAATGGGAGTTTGCTCCAAAAACACGCATTCATAAAGCATGAGGACAAAGGATATATGATTTAGTTTCAACAAAGTTGAAAAATCACAATTACACAGAAAATTGCAATTAAATTCTATTGCAGTTTATATTTCTCTTAGTAGGAGAATATATGACAGAATAATGCCAAAAATACAGTTACATTGCAGTCTTACAGTCTGGGCCACCTTGGTAAATTAATCTTAGTATACCTAGGTTTATTTAGCATGAGCAGAAAGTTAAGCGAGTGTCAATCTTTGTGACTAGTCTAGTTTTAGTATGTTTCTTTTGTGCTGCTTTTTTCATATTATTTGTAGTTATTGCATAGCACACTAGGCTCATAAGGGAAAGTGATCTTTTTAAGAATAAAATGAATTTAATTAAATTGAATACAAAAAATTTAAAAAGGAACATTATTTCTCTGATACCAGTGGTGGATTTTAGGCATGTTTGATAATCTCAGTGAGAATATCACTACAGTATATAAGAATATATTGAACTGAAGTAAAAATTGAATTTTAGTCATTTAACATAAAAATTAGAAATATTAAATGCACAGATCTCTGTCATCCCATGAAGGTCAATGTTATTAACAGAACCACCTCCCGCAAGATTACAAACAAATCCATCATTGCTAAGCTGGTGCAATTTCCATTTTGGGTGTCACAATTCAACAAATGCCAGAAGACAGACATACCTGTAGGATTCTTTTTCTTTGTTACGAAGGATTTTGTGGATCACTAAGGAGACATGACCACCATTTTCAAAAATTACTTTTTTAACATCCTTTTATTTACAAGCCATTTTGAGAACAGACAAAAAAGTAAAATCAAGATGAATAAATTGCGAAAGATGATATGCAAAATGTAAATATTTTACAAAAGGTAGAAATTCTTTGTGACTTTAACGTAAATTTTATTTTCTTATAATCTTCTTAGAATTTTCTTATAATACTTTAATGTACACAAAAAGAAAAAAAGCGTAGTTTACATAGACCTCAAATATTTTTTCTTTATAATACTGTACACCTAAATTTATTGCAAATGTATTAATTTTAGTAAGACATTTATCAAATAAAACATGTTTCAATGTATTCTGCATTTTTCTGTTATGCAAGTAACAAATCTACTGTATATATTTGTATTTTTTCTATAAAAATATTTAATATACTATAGTAGTATTAAGGCAGGGTGCTTCTGTCAAAATGTCAATCAAAAACGATTGATGACTTGATCACCCCTCCCCCTTTCCTCTGACTGATGGATTTAAATGATGCACTCCACCCCCTGCCCTGTGATTGGAGGATTTAAATGATGCTTCCGCCTCCTGTCCTGTGATTGGTGGGTTTAAATGATGCTTCCAACCCCTGTCCTGTGATTGGTGAATTCAAACCTGTCCCCTCCCTAACCTCACCCAGACCCTACCTTAATCCCACCCCACCCGCCTGATTGGTTCAGGGTTTGTGTCAAGAGCAGTTTGATGGATGCTGCCTTTTGGATGCATGTCTTTTAACACCTTTCATCCGGTCATTCAAATAGAGCCTGCGGATCCGACGCTTCACTGGCCATTGGTAATAGATTCCATTTCTTCACAGAGTCTTTAGAGCCGAAGAAGACGAACCGCTTTTTATACATATCTTTCAGAAGGGAGGGGCTTATTTGAGTATGTTCTTTTGACCTGTCAGAGGCGGAAAATTCAAATTTGACATGTCGATCAGGCCTTGGGTTCATGGCAAGGTCATTCTTTTGATATAAAGGGCCTTAGGAGAAGGGGCAGGAAAGGGGGTGCCAGCCAACAAACAGGTCTTGACAGACCAGGGGGGCAATGCAGAGGCAGCATCCATCAAACTGCTCTTGACACAAACCCTGAACCAATCAGGCAGGTGGGGTGGGATTAAGGAAGGGTCTGGGCGGGATCAACACCCATAAAACTGCTCTTGACACAAACCCTGAACCAATCAGGCAGGTGGGGTGGGATTAAGGTGGGGTCTGGGCGGGGACAGGTCTGAATTCACTAATCACAGGACAGGGACGGGAGCATAATTTAAACCCACCAATTAAGGGACAGGGGCGGGAGCATCATTTAAATCCTTCAATCACAGGGAAGGGGGTGGGGCGCATCATTTAAATCCAACAATCAGAGGAAAGGGGGAAGGGCGATCAATTCATCAATCATTTTTGATTGACATTTTGACAGAAGCACCCTGCCTTAATACTACTTACTATAAATGTAGCATAACATGTTAGCAAAATGAATTGATGATAATTATGATTACTATACAATATACTACATATATATTGTAATTGTAATAAACTTATGAACAGTGTTAAAGCAATAACCAAAATATAATAACTCTGGAAGCAGCACCAGTCCATCTTATGCACCCAAAGAACCAATTTAGATTTTCTAGATTGATACTATTAGTTCTCATAAATGAAACATGTTTTGTCTATGGAAGATGCTGCAGAATAATTTAAAAAAATTCAAAATTACAATTCCATCTACTAGCAAACATTTCATAGTTTAAAACTAACGAGAACTGTTTGTTCCTGTAAAGATTTTACATTTCTTGGTCTCCTTTTGTTGTTCATTCATCCATTCTTGAACTGCTTGATCCACTCATAGGTTTGCAATAAGTTAAAACAAATTCAGATAGCACCAGGAACTAAGACAAAACAGCTGTGGATGGAACATAAGTTTACAACAGGTCACACTTCTTCACACACTGATACTCAGTCATACAGGTCAATTTACAACTGCATAATAATTCACCATGCATGTTAGGGGGCATGTCGTGGAGTCGCATCATTTGACAATCATTGATATGTTGCTTTAACAGCTGATGCCACATGCTCCTTGGTACCTGAGACTGTTGTTAGTATTTAAAAGGAATTTGTTTTTTTCTAGCAAATTACAGTTTAAAAGCTATAGCTAGCAACATTTCACTGTGAGTTTAATTAGTATTTTTATGCCTGATTTTCGTGATCTTCACGTTTTGACTTTTGCTGCATTTAAGGTTATAAAGGTTCTCAAGATTCTTTTTTGTACAAGGGAAGTTTTGGTTTAAAAAAGCAAATGGTCACTGCCTATACTCTCATCCAGCTGAGCAGCAACCTCTTAAGTCTTTCATTTTAAAGGAATGCTCCACCCAAAAATTATATTTTTTTATATGTTACGTACCACGTGAACTTTGTAAGTAGCAGCTGAGAAACATTTTTATCTCATGGTTTTGTGAGGACATTAACACTAGAATTACCAAAGCCTACAAAAAAACTCGTAAAACTGGCCCACCTTAAATCCCTCAGTCAGTGTCAGGTGCCCTTTCAATGTAATAGAAACCACAGCATAGAGAGAAGTGTGTACATTGCAACAGGTACACATATCGAAAATGTAGGAATGATGGTCCTTGGGTGTGTGTGAACTGTTAACATTGGAATTTGATGATTGCATATAGCGCTCAACTGACCTCTCTGTACTATTCTTTCCTCTGCATGTCCTGGAGTACAAAAGAAACAGCACCATACAGTAATGTGGAGACTGGCAAGATTGGAAAAAAAAAAAAAAAAAAAAAAAACACCTGGTCACTGATTACAACCGCAAGATGTTATGCAAATGAATGAATGTGAATAATATGAATAATGTTGCATCCATGCCACAATGTTTTCCGAAATGTACTATACAGGTCATAAAATGAATAATTCCAAATATCATATATACCTGTGTCTCTTGTTTTTTTTATGTCAGTGCAGCTTTGACATTATGGACCATAAGGTGCATACTAATTCAGCGTGAGCAGGAACACTCAATAAAACTGAATAAAAAAAAAATAAAGTGACAGTGAGATACAAAGAAGGCAGATTCACCAGCGTTTGTGTGTCAGCTTTTATCCCTCCAGATCAGAGAATATTCAGTTCCACTGCCTCAAAACACCACTCACATCTACAATTATTCCCAGTTTCAGATAAAAAGTAACAGCGTCAGATCCCTGGGTGGGGGGCGGTAGTATGTATTGTGATCGTGACTGAGAGAATAAAAGTGAAAAAAAAAAGGTAACTTTTACAAGTACTATAAATGTACACCGGCTGTTACAGATGCAAACCAAATGTATGTGTTTACTGTATAATATTAACAATAAGAGGAGCTCACTCCTGAAAACAGTAAATATAGGAGGCAGTTGGGATTGAACCGGGGACTCTTGATTACAAGTCAGCAAATCTTATTGTTACGCCACGGAAGCTGTTGTATCATCCTTGAACCTTTTGTGAAAGTGTTTATTTGATCTTTGGACTTCAGGCTTCACACACTATATAGTTTATGCCTACATTTTGTCATTTACTACTAAAATATGAAAAACGTTTCTGTTTTAACAATGTGCTTACACAGATTATTGTAGAAACAGAACACACATGAAATGCATGTGTTCCAAATAACAATCTATTATTTCCACTCTAAAACTCCAGCACTTCACTCCCAGATAATCAAGGCATGGGCTAGGAGAACTTTGTGCACATTCTGCAGCGGTGGGTGGATGGAATAGCAGGCTGCTTGCTGCTTGTCTTGGTGGGGGGATGGAATAGCAAGCTGCTTGCTGCTTGTCTTTACTGGCACATTTACAGGACAAAAGACGCTGACGGAGAGGTGCAAAGAGATTTAAGGTGGTCCGGTTTTACGAGTTTTTCGTAGGCTTTGGTAATTCTAGTTTTAAGCATGGAAGATTCAAATTCAAGGGAACGCTGCAGTTCTGGACAACAGCAAATAATGAGAAAAATGTCCATGGGAAAAAAAGAAAACAATTCTCACATAAGTCGTGTTGCATAAGCCACATGTCCATTATATATTTGTATGGTCAAAATATACAAAATTTGTGCATTTTTTACTAAAATATTATTTATGGTTACTTTCTGAAAAGTCTGCAATGAAAATCAACATGAAACAGGCAATTCCCAGAATACTGTGTGTTTGAACTGAAAATTGGATCCTTGACCAATGAATGACAGAAACTTAGCTAATGGAATCATTCAGTCACCCATCCATCCATCCATCCATCCATTATCCAACCTGCTATATCCTAACTACAGGGTCACGGCGGTCTGCTGGAGCCAATCCCAGCCAACACAGGGCGCAAGGCAGGAAACAAACCCCGGGCAGGGCACTAGCCCACTGCAGGGTGCGCACACATACACACACACACACACACACACACCAAGCACTAGGGACAATTCAGAATCACCAATGCACCTAACCTGCATGTCTTTGGACTGTGGGAGGAAGCCGGAGTACCCAGAGGAAACCCACGCAGACGCGGGGAGAACATGCAAACTCCAAACAGGAAGCGAACCCAGGTCTCCTAACTGCGAGGCAGCAGCGCTACCCACTGCGCCACCGTGCCGCCCCTCAATCAGTCATCTACTGTAATAATCCACGAAATGTCTTTTTTTTGTGCAAAAAATAATCAAGGGTTACAACTTTGTAACAATTATCTTGAACTAAATAAAATCATTATCAAAAATTGTCTTACGTTATCATTAATATCTTTACTTTTCAGTCAATTCATGGGTTTAATGTTTTCACCAAATTAGACTTATGGAGTGCACAAATTAAATTAGAGGAAAGGATTGGTTCCTGCCTCGTGCCCTGTGTTGGCTGGGATTGGCTCCAGCAGACCCCCGTGACCCTGTGTTCGAATTCATTGGGTTGGGAAATGGATGGATGGAATTTAATAAATGTAGGAATGCATTCAACACCGCTATGGTTTATTATGAATATACAGGAATGACATATGGGTTAGCTAATGCTTCAGGTGCT
Organism: Erpetoichthys calabaricus; assembly: GCF_900747795.2. Classification (NCBI taxonomy): domain Eukaryota; kingdom Metazoa; phylum Chordata; class Cladistia; order Polypteriformes; family Polypteridae; genus Erpetoichthys; species Erpetoichthys calabaricus. The sequence continues at coordinate 125,587,514 of NC_041401.2, forward strand.
TTTAGAATTTTTTTTTGTGAATTTCCCCTTGGGATTAATAAAGTATCTATCTATCTATCTAGAACTTTTTTAATGATACTTTTAGTGATTTATTGTGAATCTCAGTGTTAGTCTATGTTAATATATCTTGATCTGTTCTCTTTGCATGGAAAATTATATGAAGCATGTCAGGGAAGTATTGTCAAAATCATTTAAGTGCAAAAATTTAAAAATGTGAATTTCATAAGGATTCTTTGATTTTGCATGGGTATGAAATACCAAGCAAAGGGTTAAGCATAGACAAGAACAGTGGTTCCCGCACCCCTAGAAAATTATTGATTTACGTTTGCATCATCAACAAAATGTTTGTACCATCAACGAAAGTAATATCACATTTAAAGATGAAGAAGTCAAATTTCTAATTTTTGAACCACAAATTGAACCACATACAGTACTAAACTAAAAAAAAAAACTTTTGCCTCAGTATATAAAATGTAAATATATATTGAGCAATTTACCTTTATAAGTCTCAATAATTTTGTAAGTGTGTCCCCCATGAAGCTTAGACATTCGATTGACAGTCCGAGGATTGGGGTATTCCTCAAGCATCAAGCACCATGAGGAAATGACACACAATCAATGATCAAGGGGTTTGGAGGACTGGAGACCCCAGGAAACAATCGGTGATGGCATGCTGCTAAGCACAGTAAACAATGAAATACAGTGGAGCTTTGTCCTCTGATAGCTCCTGCACTGCAGTTCAAAAACAGATGTGCTACACAGTTAAAATTGCTACGACCAGGAACATCAGCAGGAAAGATAGGCTGAATGTAAGCAGCAGATTTTGTATCCAATTCAGTCCCACTTTTCCTACTGGCAAAAATGTCAATCAAACCTCAAAATCACTGATGTTTCACGAATTTAATACTAGACCTCCTCTTTCTCTACAGGTCATTGCAAGGTCCAAATTCCATTCTCTTAAAAAGTGTTATTCACCTTTATGATTGCACTGCAGCAAGGAACCCACAAGAATGTGCATTTCTGCGGCTCACTCACTGGTGACAATTGCACACACAGTGCTTGATTCTTTTCATATCATAGAATAAAAAAGAAGTACTACATAATAAATGAGTCCTGCGGTGGGTTGGCACCCTGCCCAGGATTGGTTCCTGCCTTGTGCCCTGTGTTGGCTGGGATTGGCTCCAGCAGACCCCCGTGACCCTGTGTTCGGATTCAGCGGGTTGGAAAATGGATGGATGGAAATAATAAATGACCTACAAATGACGGCAGACTGCAAGACATAGATTGCACTATGATAAAATCAGACAACGGACCTCACTCAATTTTTGCGAACTGTGATGCAGCTTTCCTCTTTGTCACACACCCTGAAATGCCATCTTGGGAGCGGGCACCATAGGTTGGGAACCTCTGGACAACAGGAATGTTTCAACAATGCTAAACTGGACAGCTCCTTTCAATGTTACACAAGTACAAAGATTTATAGGTTTTGCAAATTACTATCATCACTTCATCAAAGATCTGAGTTTATGCAATGTCATGTGAGGTGTGTTTTGTTCTTAATTTTTCATAGCCTTCTCTTAGGAAGATTCTGATCTTCCCTATTATGTGAATTTCCCCTTGGGATTAATAAAGTATCTATCTATCTATCTATCTATCTATCTATCTATCTATCTATCTATCTATCTATCTATCTATCTATCTATCTATCTATCTATCTATTATTTTATGATTGTTTGGACTATGAGGACTTCAAAATTTGATTGTTTTTTTCATAAAATTTTTTTTAACCTTGAAAATATTTTGTGGCAGTCTGATGCCATTTTGTTTAGTTATGGGTGCCATGTGAGCATGTCTTAAAGATATTGCTCCCCTTTGGCTGGGGGCATGATCTAAGAGGTTATGACCTGTCCCCAATTACTGAAAGGTGAAAAGGTCAACACTGATGGCCATTTTACATCCAAGTTTGCGGATAATATCCTAAAAGACGTGAAATTGTTTATTTTCTTTCTCTTAGGCATACAACTTTTTGTTTTTCTTTTTGATTAAATTACTCCTCCTTTAACAGTAAATGTAGGGCCTTTGCATGAGAAAACAATTACTCTCTTCATTATGCATTCTTCCTTCCCTTTGGTCCTTCCTTGTAAAAATTTTCTGACTTTCATTTTGAAGTCAGAACGTACAGACCCTGAACACATTCTTCCACCAGAAAAAATCATTGAGGTTAAATTGACTTTTTAATAGAACTTAGGAGAGTTGATAAAGTCTGTTCAGGAAAAGACCCGAACATAGAAGAGGTTCCACCAGAGAAATGAAATGTTCTCCCAGAGTTCAGTAGCAAAGCACTGGTATGGGCTCATGTATTCACAATGTTAGGTCATCCTGGAGTTGCTCGATCTTTGAACATGCTATAAAGGACTTTTTGTTGGGAAAACATGAACAGGGACACTCATAACTATATCACTTCCTGTGAAACTGTGTACAGCTAAGTCATCTCAGTGATTCCCTATTGCATTATTATACTCTACTAGCTGATTACCCAGTGGCTTCGCTCACTGAGTGCAAAGGAAAAAAATAAAATGTAGTATTTATAAAATAAGTTTGTTAATTTCCAATTTTATTTTTCAACAAATAAAGAGCACTTACAATAACAATGAAATCAATATAAACAACATTATTAACATCATCATATGAGAATATGAAGTAATATATAAGAAGCACATTGCATATAAATATAAATTATTAAACAGTAAAATCTTCTTCTATAATATGCTACCGTGGCTGTTCATTTGTCTGTCCAAGATTTTAAATCACCTATAGCTCGCAAACCGTTTCACCTATTGACTTGAAATTTGGTACACATATACTACGTGACGTCTACTATTCACTTTCGGGTGATGATTTTATTACTCTTTTTATCTTTATTTTATTTTATTGTAGAATCAACTCTCGGCAGCGCACAGCAGGGCGGCCATGCGGCGGATGCGTGGGGCGCCGTTCTCATTCCCTACCACTTTCGCTAATCATTCTTGAGGCAGATTGAAGACTTAAGTGCCAGATTAAGTGAAAGGTTTAAAAAAAACGTACTAAGTAATTGCAACACAAAAACTAACTTAATCAGTTTTAACGCGAAAAGATGCCAACGAAAGAGAAGTAGCGGGCCACTAGGGTGGAGTAAAGAAGAGCTGCTCAGGAAGCAGCAAGCGCATCAATCTCTGAGCAAACAAATGCTAAACGTACAGAGAAAGAGGACGAATACTATGAATGCTCAAGTCAAGTGTATTCACTGCATGTTATCGTGCAGTGCGCCGTTACTGGTATTTTGATAAAAGAATTTCAACAACATATAAGAAGCGTATAAATTATTAAACAGTAAAACATTAACATTTAAGAAGTAAAGATACATTGAGTATACTACTGCAGTGCTTTTGGGTATACTACATTTTTTGTTTGCCCATTATGTGCATAAATGTATACATTTTTTGGTGTACCTACCCGAGAACACACGACATATAACTGACTGTGGGAGAAGCATGGATTTTAAACACGCATTGAGTTAATCTGCTGGTGTCCCTCGTGGAATAACTGATAATGTTTGACGAAAATCTATGCGAGCAAAACGACAGTACCTCCCATTATTTTGGTAGGATCTCTAAGATCTTGCATTGTTCGGTTCAAGGCTTCATAAGCTCTTTTATGTGCCATGGTGCACTCATCCCAAACTATTATCTTTGAATGTTGCAAGACTTTTGCCTTTCCAGAGCCCTTGCGTATGTTGCAAATTGGATTTTCGTCGTGAGTGAGGTTTAATGGTAATTCGAATGCCCAATGTGCTGTACAGCCTCCATCTAATAATGTAGAAGCGATTCCCCATGACGCAACAGCCAGAGCTATGTCACCATTCACTCTCTCGGCAAGAATCAGGTTTATTAAGAATGTTTTTCCTGTTCCTCTGTGCTCATACGTAATTTCCGTTTCAAGCACGAAAAGAATTTTATATATATAGATTCCAGCACCTAATCATCCATGGGAAATATTTCTATACATTTTACTGCAGATCTCCCTCGTTCCAATGGGTTTACAACTATATTACTGTTAGAAGGTAATTTTTCAAAATATCCATACTTTATTCCACTTTAAAAATAAAAAATTGCTTTCTGCTGTGATGTTTTTCTGTAGGCCTATAAAGATTTTTTTGCAATGGGATGGTATGTGTGGATTCCATTTCAGGATTCCACCATGAATCTAAGGGCCAAACCAAACTGGTAAATCGAGACTTGGAAAACTTTCTTTGCTGTACGCTCAATTCTGCCTTAGTAAACTGTAGTGAGCTATTGCCTTTAGTTGAATTTGCTGAATTTTGAACTGGTACAGAAGAACATAAGGATGCCTCTGACAAAAGATTTGTGGTGTGAAAACTGAGAGTGTCTCCAATATTTAAGGTAGGACAGAAGGTGGGGCTCGCTGCACAAGATATCCACCTACAGGTTACAGCCCATAAAAGGGCACCATCATTTATTGCCACATATGTGATTGGGAGGAGAGTTGGCCTTATTTCATATAGTATGGCTTTGCCAATTTATTTTAACATGCAATTGACTTTTTCATGTCCCACAGTTTAAAATGGTCCATAGTAGTCTATACTAACCCCAACCCCTGGCCGTGTCTGTGGATGGCATGGTGGAATATGAAATTCAGTCCATCTTGGACTCTTGCTGTTGGGGTTCTACTGTGGAATACAGTGAACCCTTGTTTATCACGGTTAATCCGTTCCAGACTCTACCGCGATAAATGAATTTTCGCGAAGTAGGATTCTTTATTTATAAATCGAATATTTTCGCAGTTAGAGTATAGAAAACCTGTTTACGACCTTCTAAATACGTTTTTAAACATTATTAGAGCCCTCTAGACATGAAATAACACCCTTTAGTCACCATTACACTCGTATTACCCAATATATTAGAGAAAATAAGAGAAAATATGACATATTAGACGTTACAAATATCATATTATTATTATTGTACTGTACATTTAATTACACACACACACAGTTCTTACACACAACCACTAACCTATGAAGGCACAAGCTCAGTAGGAGAGTCTTCGGGTTGTAAGCTGGAGCGCTGATCGCACCCTTAGAGGACACAGACGCCCCTGGGAAAACCCCTGAAACAGCTGACAGTCTACCTTCACATTGCTCCTTACCCTTCTTACTTGAGCTATAATGCGCGATAAACCTCTCATGCGGTACTCTGCTTACTTAAAAGTATTGTGCAGCGCCTCTCAGCTTTGAAATTGGTTGTTTTGTTTTTCTCTCTCTCTCTCTCTCAGACATTCTCTGCTGCTTGCGCCACCACCATCTACTCTAAGTACCATGATGATCCAAAAATGATGGATGGATTAAAAGCCAGAAGTATGTATGACCTTCAGCATCAAGTGACTCAGTGAGAACCCTAACTACAAAGAGGACTATTTCATTTATGTTAGGTAGAATGCCCAGAGGGGACTGGGCGGTCTCGTGGCCTGGAACCCCTACAGATTTTATTTTTTTCTCCAGCTTTCTGGAGTTTTTTTTTGTTTTTTCTGTCCACCCTGGCCATCGGACCTTACTCCTTTTCTATGTTAACTAATGTTGCCTTATTTTAATTTCTTATTTTGTCTTTTATTTTTCTTTTCTTCATTATGTAAAGCACTTTGAGCTACTTTTTGTATGAAAATGTGCTATATAAATAAATGCTGTTGTTGTTGTTGTTGCTCCTGGCGGAACTGTCATCTCTGACTTGTCATGGAGCACGTTTAAACTTTTGAAAAGAGACAAATGTTTGTTTGCAGTGCTTTTTATTCTACAACCTCCTGTGTCTCTGTGCAAATCTGTGACCCAAGCGTGACAAGGTGGTGCAGTATCTTCAGCAGGTGCGTCGTTGTCTTCTTCCGCTGAAGGAGTACTAGGAGTAGACAGTGGGTGTCTAGGTGTGCGGCTGAAGAACATTTTGATAGGCAGTTGCTGGCGCTGTCTTTTCATATGTGTGAGGAGGGTTTTGTAGGGTATTGCCATCTTTGATCATATCCAAGAGTTTCACCTTCTCCTGGATGGTAAGCATCTTCCTCCGGCGCTTAGTTTCATTGTCAGAAGGCTTAGAAAAAGCAGCACGTTTAGGAGCCATCGTGGGGCTTAGATAAAAGTTCTCAGAAGGCGCATGCATAATGACGTAAGGATGTATGAGAAAAAATCGCGATAGAGTGAAGCCGCGAAAGTCGAAGCGTGATATAGCGAGGGATCACTGTATTTAGTTCACTGGAAAAGTTTTGGTCCTGTGGATCATTCTTGAGTGAGGTTTACAGACATTCATGCTCCTTTAGTTGCTGTTGTTGTAATCCAATGGGTACATCTGGAGGAAACATGTATATTGTGATATTGCATTGTTCTTAATTTTTCATAGTCTTCTCTTAGAAATTTTCTGCTCCTTATTCACATCTTATGAGGGTTTGGTCTATGAAAATTCAAAATACAGTATGTGGTTGTTTTTTGCATAAAAATGTATTGTTCTTGAAAATATTTTGGACCTTTCTGATGCGATTTTGTTTAGTTCATGATCCCGTCGTGAAAACGTAGCTTCCCCATTGTTTCTGGGGTCGGTGTGGTCTAAGAGGTTGTGACTTGTCACCAGTTACTGACAGGTCAAAAGGTCAAGAATGGTGGCCATTTCCTTTCCAAGTTTGCAGATAACTTTCTAAAAAAAAAGTGTAATTATTTATATTCTTTCTCTTAGGCATACAACTTTTTGGAAACTTTTTTAACTGCTGATTTTTGAATTTTGTTTTTTTGGTTCATTGAAAGTGTGATTTGAAATTTGGTGTTGATCTCTAAATTTATCTTTGATTATGTTTCATTTTATAGTCCTCTTTCAAAAAATACAAACTCTCCATTTGTGTCAATATACTAATTCTGCTCCAGAACTTCCTATTAGGTTATTACAGCTTATTCCTGCTTCTAATGTTTATTGAAATCCATTAGTATGGATTTTATTACTGATCTTCCTTTCTCTCAACATCATACTACCATTTTGGGCATTGGGGACTGCTTTTTCAAGTGTGCTCACTCTGTTCTTTTATAGGAACGTCCTACTGCTAAGGAACTTACAGATCTTACGGAAATTGTTAAATTACACAGGTCACCTCCTTCAATTACATTTGATAAGGATCCTAAATTTGGCTCTGGTTTGTTTTTAATTCTTCTGATCTCAAGCCATCACCCACAAGTAAACAGTGAGTCTGAAACGTAATCTAGAGTAATCTAGAAAAGTACGTTAGGTTTATCAATAATGCCTTTTATCCCTCCTTTATAGATATGCTAACATTTGGATGTGTGTATGTTTTCAAACAAACTATGTTACAGTTGGATTCAATACCTTACTGGGTTGAGGGAGACTTGGAAGTGAGTTAAGGAGAACCTAACAAAAGCACAAATTTCTGCTAAGCGACATGTGTGTATCATAAAAGAAAACTAGCTCTAGAGTCTAGCGTAAGGAAGAAAATATGGCTCGTCATGTTGGACACCAGCCTATAAGTTCCATCCCTCTATATACTGGTCCTTTCACCACTTTAAGGAAGTTTAGGTCAGTTTCTTATATATTGACTGTTCCTACTGAGTTTAAAGTACATTTAGTTTTGCATGTGTCACAACTGAAAACTGTTTCCTCCAGGAGGCTGAGAATGAATATGAAGTTCAGTGTATTTTGGAATTTTGTCACTGAGAGTCTGTTGTGGAATATTTGGTTCATTAGCAGGGATATGATCCTGAGGAATGGTCTTTGGTTCCCTTTTATGATGTTCATGCTCATATACTCTTAATGGTCTTTCCATTCTTGGTACCCATTCAAACCAGAAGGGTGCATCCAGAGGTTGCACATCAGGACAAGGGATTGGAAATCAGGGAATCACCCTGTAAGGTTATAAGTTAATGCCTCTAGATGTATGCTAAATAATGTTACATTAAGTTTTTGTTTTACGCAATACCATTTTTGCTATTTCAATGTGATGCATGGCTGTTATGGGCGCACGTCCCAGAAGTCATATCATTTGACATTATTGGTGTAATGCTTTAAAAACCAGCATGACATATTCATTAGCATCTAAAATGTTGTTAGTATTTATAAGTGCATTTATCTTTTCTATTGATTTGTGGTTTAAGAATTCTGACAAACATTGCAATATACCCAAAAGTATGTGGACTCTCTTTCAATATAAGGCAACATATATGCAGTTTAAATTTATCTTTTAAAAATGATATCGGAAATATTTTGAAACATATATTTCTCTTAATATATTAAAACAAACATCCATCCATCCATCCATTATCCAACCCGCTATATCCTAACTACAGGGTCACGGGGGTCTGCTGGAGCCAATCCCAGCCAACACAGGGTGCAAGGCAGGAAACAAACCCTGGGCAGGGCGCCAGCCCACCACAGGGTAAAACAAACATATTTCAAAATATATTGTGTATCAGACATGCTGTATACCGTGTGTCCAGACCCAAAGACAGATTGTTCTTTAATGTTCAAAAATGACAGGTATCTTGGAATATAAAAATTATTTTACAGTGTATTATAACTATGATGTACAGTAAATTAAAAAATCGTAATAGTTTCTATAAGTATCTTGCAGTATATTGCTCATAGTATTTTCAAATATATTAAAAACATTTTTATATTTTGGAAAATATATTGCAATATACAAAAATGGCAATAAATTACATATTTTACAATACATGTTAGTATATACTTCAAGATATTGTAATATATTTATTCCAGAAGTATTTTACAACATATTGTAGAATATATTTATATAGGTAGTAACACATTGTAAAAAGTATATATTACATGTCCTTTATTTTTATAAGTGTTGCGGGTCCCATTCATTATTTTCTACCTTTGTCCTTCTGGCAGAATAACTGCAGTGCAGCTGTACAGTTGGTCTGTTATTTGTAAGTCCTCACTTATGTTCAGCTTTCAAGAGAAGTAACAAAAATAAATACTACAGTACACAGAAAATGTAACAGGTATGATAAACAAGCTAACTGACATAACATCTCTCTTATTTTTATACCAAAGTCTAAGTAAAGAATGAAGAGATTTCCAGGAGGTAAGTTTACACATAAATCTAATTCAAAACATTTTTTACAAATGGACTAAACATTTTGCATACAACCAAACCTTTGTGTCGCATTACATTCATAATACTGAATAATAAAAGTTTTGTTTTGTCTTAGCTGAAGCTTTAGTCTACAATGTATTCATGACATTCTTCATTTATCTTTCCTGAAGTAAAAGATTCATTTCTACCATCTCATGCTATACAGCAATCAAACTATTATTTAAATAATTATATTATTAAATCATTAACAAAACAGTCACATCTTAAAAGTAAATAAAGCTGTAATGAAGAAGAAGGAAGCAAATTAACCATTAAAGAGATGGCTTCAAGATGCAGTATCAACACATAAAACAGAAGTCAATGCACCGACTAAATTTAAATCTTTGTAAGAAAACCAGTCTTTACACTGACACATACTGTAACTGAATTCCCAAGAAGCATAAAAAGTAAAACAGCTAATCTGCCTGTCTTTTGCTATAGGCACTAGTTTAAAAAAGAACTGTAAGAGAAATCACTTTACCAAAACAAAGAGGAAACATAACAATTGATAATCAAATTGATTCCAGTATGTGCTGACACTACGCCACCATTATATTCCGAAGTTTAAAAACGGTGTCCCGCAGGGCTCAGTACTGGGACTTTACTGTTTCACTTTACATGCTTCCATTGGAAACTATCATTAGAAAACACATTCATTTTCACTCATATGCAGATGACACCCAGTAATACCTTTCTTTTAGACCAGTGGTAGTCAACCTGATCCCTACCGCCCACTAGTGGGCGTTCCAGCTTTCATGGTGGGCGGTAGCGGAGCAACCAAACGGCGCTGCGATTGCATACTAATTGACTAATTTAACTATAGTAAGTTGTTTTATAAAGATTTATTCTGCCAAACTTAGCGAAAATCCGACATAAAGTACTTGGTAAGTAATTATTATTATATGCTTTAACTTGCTGTAACTCGGCTTTATAAATTTTATAAAGTAAAGTTACTTCCCTACTTTATAAATCACCATTACTGTGGAACCGGTGGGCGGTTAGAAAATTTTACTACTAACAGAGATACAAAAGTGGGCGGTAGGTATAAAAAGGTTGACTACCCCTGTTTTAGACCAAATGACATTTCTCCAATGATGTCCTTAATTAGTTGTGTTAGTAAGTTTCCCCATTTATTTTCTTTCTCTAAATACAGATAAAACTGAATGTTAATTATTTGAGGGAATGATGCTGATCACAAAATTATTCCGTTATTATATATAACTCACTTGGAACACTGTTAGTTTTATTAAATCAGCCCACAGTATGGGCATTAACTTTGACACTGCTGTGTTGTTTAAAGTACACAATACAAAACTATCCAAAACATTCTTTTTCCATCTTAAAAATGTTGGTAGATTACGTTTTCTATGTATGCAGGATTCAGATAAATTAATTCATACATTTATTTCTAGTAAGATCGGTTATTGTAATGCAGTATTCCCTGGCTATTCAAATCATTCTTATACAGCTTTCAGTTAATTAAAAATGTTCCTTAAAAGAATCAGAAAGTACAAACACGTAACTCAAGTTCTTAAGTCCTTACAATGCCTCCCAATTAAATTTAGGGCTGGTTTCAAAATCTCCCTTTTAACATATACAGTAAAGCCTTAAATGACCTAGGACCCGTTTACTTATGTGAGCTTATCAGTACTTACAAACCAGAGCACACATTAAGATCTCAAGATGCCTGCCAGCTTATTTTTCCAAAAATTAATAAAGCAACAGTCAGAGGTCGATCTTTTAGTTACAGGGTCCGGAAGCTGTGGAAATATCTGCCTGCTACTAGAAGAGATGCCCCTTCAGTGTCAGCTTTTAAATCCAGGCTGAAAATTCAATACTTTAGTCAAGCATACCCTGATTAGAACTGCTGATCAGCTATACATAGTGTTTGTTAGTCATTCATACAAAATATGTAAATGTAATACAATATTTATAAATTGTTACTAACTCTTTTCTAATTTGTTGATCTTCTTGTTATCCTGATGTGGCACCCCCGTATGGGTGTAGGCAGCTAGATGGCTGAGGTCTCCATGATTCTGACTATGTCTGACTGTGTTTTTGACCCTCTTTCTTACATTTTCATCTCCTCCATTGTCAACTGCACATAGTCCTGCAATTAACTAATGGACAGATGTTGTTGGACTCCATTTATGTTATCAGTTCCTGCTTTTTTCTTTGTATTTCAATAACTCTGTATCTTTATATGTGCTAGTTCTGTATTTATTGATTGGTATATTATATTTTTGCATTTTGCCTTGTGAGTTGTTGCCGTACTGTGTGCCTGCACTTGGAGAAAAGCACTGTGCAAGAACAAATTATATTGTACTATTGTGTTGTATCTCTGAGGTGGCAATTATAGAGAAAAGGACAAATTGTATTCTGTTTTATGTATTGCATTTACCCATATTTTCTGACATCCATTGTACATCCAGCCTACCTGGAATGGGGTCTCTCTTTCAATTGCCCTACCCACTTTTTCTTCTATTTTTCTGTAAGGTTTTTTGGGAGATCTTTTGTGGTGTCTTAGAAAGCCATGGCTGGGGGCTGCCAATTAAACAGGGTCTGTTAAAACCAATTCTTAGTGTGATTTTGGGCTATACAAAAATAAACTGGTGTTGTTGTTGTCGATAATGTTGTCCCAAGTTCACCAACAGGCCACTGCTTGTGAAAATGGAATGAACATTGAAGATTACTGATAATCGAAAACTGACCATTGCTTGATTTACAGTAACCCTTATTTCTTTAACAAAAGAATTTTACCTGTGGGCAATTTCAGTTAAACTTTGAAACTTTAAATAAAATTAGAGACTACATGCCACCTTGGGGATTCCAAGGCAGTAATGCATTGGAAGAGCAAAATAATGTTTAATATGTGGTCAGATTATCACATAACATTCTCAAATCTGATAATTCAATTCATGGTCAAATGGACCCATAGCCTCATGGATAAGGTTAGTAGTCCATTGCAGGGCCCACTCACCTACATACCTACACGCATATTCTGCTAGTCGTTATATTCCTAACCTCTTTAATATGTGGTAGAAAACCTCAAAAGGACATGGGGAGAATATGCAAACTCCATGCAGAAATCTAATGGTGTGGAATTCAAACCCAGGATGCTAGATTCACTAAGTAGCAGAACTAATCATTGAAGCAGCTTACCATTCCATGATAACATAAATAACATAATTAAATGCTCAGAAAATAAAATAAACTAATGTTTTCATAACATACAATCAGCCATTACATTAAATACCCATAAACACATGTTATAACACTTGTAGGTTTTCAAGAAAGCTATTCAAAGAAATGGGAAATGGGCAATTTGTATTTTTTGCAACATTCTTGAAATAGTATATTCGCTCTGTATAAATGGTTGTTGGTTCAAAAACACTTTGTCATCAAAAGAGGTGTTGTTCTTATCACAAAACATTATGTAGAAAAGACGATTTCTTAATTACAATAGTACATTCTGCCTTTATGAAAATGCAGAACCATTTCCAAAATGAATTCAGAAACACATGGATACAGTTAAAAATACACTATTGGGATGAAACAGTGGTTTCCTGGCAACATTAACAGTGATTCTGTCCCAATTTAATAACTTTAGACACTAAAATTTTATGATGTTTTAGAAACTTTTGTCAGTAATTAAAAAGAGAAAACTATATACAGTCTTTACATTTCTTAGGATATATCTGAAGTTATTTTTTCCTCTTATATTATGTTTTTGAATATGTGTTGCGGGCGGCACGGTGGCGCAGTGGGTAGCGCTGCTGCCTCGCAGTTGGGAGATCTGGGGACCTGGGTTCGATTCCCGGGTCCTCCCTGCGTGGAGTTTGCATGTTCTCCCCGTGTCTGCGTGGGTTTCCTCCGGGCGCTCCGGTTTCCTCCCACATTCCAAAGACATGCAGGTTAGGTGGATTGGCGATTCTAAATTGGCCCTAGTGTGTGCTTGGTGTGTTTGTGTGTGTCCTGCGGTGGGTTGGCACCCTGCCCAGGATTGGTTCCTGCCTTGTGCCCTGTGTTGGCTGGGATTGGCTCCAGCAGACCCCCGTGACCCTGTGTTCGGATTCAGCGGGTTGGAAAATGGATGGATGGAATATGTGTTGCATATCATTTTGTGTCACACTCTGGTTTTTCTCACCTCTAACTGCTCTAAACTGAATCACCATATCCATGACCTCTGGGTTTAAAGTGATCTGCCTGCTTCTGCATCACTTCTGTGTAAAACTAATAGCATGTTCCATGGCTTACAAAAACAATTAACATTTATTACACTCAGAGTTGTAAATAATTTGACTTTCCATTTAGCAGAAGAAAAACAAAGTCACCCAATTTCAAAACTAAACTTAAGTTTTCTATCTCAGTGGTTCAAATCACACACATATTAATTTGTCACACATTTACGAAACACCCAGACAAAATAGAAAATAAGCTATGCTTAAGGAAAAATGGAAAAATTCAACACAAGATTTCCACAATTGGTAACATATTTTATATACAGGAGGCGTGTCAGAGCCCCAATTCCCTGACAAAACCTCACAGACACAAGTCCTGGGTTCAAAAGACTTAGTTTAATTACACAAAATACATTCACAATAAACAATCCGCCAAACCTCCTAGGCATTGTCCTTCTCCTCTCCTGACTCCAGTTCCCCTGAGTGAAGTGGATGGTTCATTTTAACCTGGACCTGGGGGTACTTCAAGTGCATCAGCATGGTATTGAGGAAGCACATTCCAAAGGGGAGACTCCTCCTTGCAACACTCTCCAGCCCACTAAGTGCCCCACCCAGACTGCCCTTTAGGACTACAATTCCCAAGCAGCCCTGCATGTGCCCAAACATGAGCTACATTACAGGGATGCTGCCACTCAACTGGAAGTCACCATTCACCAGCTCCCATCCACTGGTGTTGTCTTTCCATTTTGAGGGCCTCTCTTGGGGCTCACTTATGCTTTTTAATAATGCCTTAAAGATTATTTAAAGTTGATTCATTCAGCATTGATTTGAAATTGCTATAAAGCATTGCACTATACTGCTATCAAAGTCAAAAATTAGAAGTGCCTCATCATAAAATGAATGTAAATAAATATCTTCCAACTATTTTTTTTTATATTTTATTTTATTAAAATCAAAAAACATTCCATACATGCAAGTCAAGTTCAACAAAACTGGTTTGAAATGAATCCACACTGACCCAAATATCGTCCATCAATAAACAGTAAAAGTTATTAATACCTTCTTCAGTCAATCTCTTTCTATCATATTGTGAAGATTGACTTGGCATGCACTAAAAGAATCACGTTTCATTCTGCTTCACTGTGGCATATCAATATCAAATTTAGTAACAACATACAAATGGAAGAATTTAGCAGATGTAGAATTTAGAATGTAGCATTTGCTTTTACAGTTTTTGCTTAATAAAAAATGAGGTGACATTAGTTTATTTAAGAGTTATTGTCACATGTACATAGTGGAATTAAATCCCTATGTGTAAGTTTGTCTAATATGGAGTCGGCTGTCACTGTCCTTGTCTGGTGCCATAAATCTCACTCTTTGGTTATATATATTATCTATTTATTCATCCATCCATTCAATTATTTTGTAAACCTGCTTATACTATAGTATCACAAAATAATATATAGTGGTGATCAAAACAGCAGAGTTTCCTTTCACATACTATTTGTGGGAAATTGATTCAAAACTTCATTTCTCATGCAGTTTTGCAACAGCAAAACTTACTAAAAAAGGTGTTTAAGAGTTTTAAAATTGTTTTCAGAGATTGAAATTCAGGAACATTGTGCCTTAAGGGTCTTGCAAAAACCATACACCCCTCATGTATTTCTCACAAAAGGGCCTAGATGAAAATAAATGGGGAAAAAATGGTCTTTTGGAAATTCAACATGGTTAAACATAATCCTTCATGAGACAAAATTACATGCTCTTAGAGAAAAGCTGTAATCTAGCTAGATAATAAAGTTATAATCCAAATTAGTTGAGAAGAAAACGCCATGCCTGTGGGCAGTTCAAAACTTTGCGTGTGCTAATAATGGTGTCTTTCCATCAGCTCTAATGCACCCCTGCTACCTGATAGCAACTGTAGTCTCCATATCAACATGTTTGTGTTATTGTTCCCACCACCAACAAACCCTCTACCAGATATCCTATGTAGCTTGTATTTTAAGATGGACTAATGACAACATACATGAAAAATTTCATGAAAATTGGTTCAGCAAAATTTATGTTATGTTGACGAACAAAAAATACAGCAAAACAAACAGCTTACTGTTTCATTAATATAGATATTAAGGTATTGTATGAAAAGCAAAAGAGTCTTAAACACCTGTGTATAACAAATTTTAGTGAAATAGGCTCCCCATTTCATCCATTCACCCATCCATTTTTCACTATATAATTGCATTGAGGTAGATCATTTTTGGCACTGTCTGACATTAATGAGGCACTACTTTATCTTGGATGACATTCACACCAACATCCACACTCGGTTACTCAAGGATAAATTACTACCATCAATTAACCCTGCATGCACATTTTTGGGATGAGGGTCTTAACAAGAGTAGCAAATAAAACTCAGATGCCCACAGTGTCTAGATAACGATTCAATGCCAGGTTCCTGAAGGTTATTGATTACTGATAAATTATTGATCCATTCATCCTTTTTCAAACAGGGTTAGCTCAGGTAAAGATTGTGGGGGTGAATGGTGACAGTATTGAGAAGAAGGCAGTAATCCACCCTGGAATATGGAAATTTCATCAAAGGGACATATTAATGCACACATCTACAATCAGCTATACCAGTTTAGCATTGCTACTTAATGTAACATACATGTCTTTGGGACGTGCAAGGAGTACTGGAGCATCTGGATAAAAATGAATGTGCGTACAGACAAATTTCACAAATATAGTGAATGCTCCAAGAATCAAACCCAAGTCCCTAGAGTTGTGAATATTATTTTATTGGTGCAAGTTCTTTGATTCTAAAAATTAAAACCTAAGCTCTGCAATATTCAGTTCAGTTCAATTTATTTTTGAATTGTACTCTTAACTAAATACAGGTTCAGAGAACTTGCACAAATTTACAACTTTAATGCAATAATAGTAAATTGACAAAACTTACAACATTAAAATACATGAACACTCAAACTATACTTAATACACAATAAAACAGGAACTTTATTTGACTAACAAAATAATGAAAATATGAAATATAGTGAAGACGGAAACAAAAACCCCATCCAACAGCATTACTGAAGAAAATAAATATTTGCTGGTCCATGACCAATTATAACTGATAAAGTCATAATCAACATAAGGCAAAGTCACATCTATGATTACCTAGGCCAACTGGCTACCTTTCCTCTGCTGGGCATTAAATGATATCATAAGTACATACTGAACAGTACAAAAAGAAGTAATATTTTTCTAGTTAATTTGAAGTCTTCCAGTACCTCTAGTGTCATATATCCCATGGACTGTAGCTTGACAATGTAACAGTGGAAATTAATTGAATTACTGCAGACGTTTACCTGACATGTTCTCCAAAGGTTAAACACTGACTTTCTGATACTTTTTTCTTACTTCTCACAGTTAGTACACTATATCAGTATTTTTCTCAAAGGTTTTAATCACATATTCCAGAGAAGATCAACAATGAATACTGAACTTAGGGAACTGAAAACACATTTCCAAAATGTTTACACATCTTATATGAATAAATCATTTCTGGGAGGTAGTCTGCAGTTGAATAAGAGGAAGGCCTAAGTGAGGGTTTATGGATGTGGTGAGAGAGGACATGCAGGTGATGGGTGTAACAGAGCAAGATGTAGAGGACAGAAAGATATGGAAGAAGATGATCCGCTGTGGCAACCCCTAACAGGAGCAGCCGAAAGAAGAAGAACTCTGCAGTTGAATATCTATGAAGAAAGTTGAATGTGAACCTTCCAAAGTATTTTGGTGTCAAAATTCTGCAACCCAGACAAAAAGCAATGCCTTCATCATATACTTCTTCTGAAAAACTCAA
Organism: Erpetoichthys calabaricus; assembly: GCF_900747795.2. Lineage (NCBI taxonomy): Eukaryota > Metazoa > Chordata > Cladistia > Polypteriformes > Polypteridae > Erpetoichthys > Erpetoichthys calabaricus. The sequence continues at coordinate 125,604,749 of NC_041401.2, forward strand.
AGAAAGGAGTGAACTGAAAAGGTTTGAGATGGTGTGTGACAACACTATCCAATGTTTTTGACCTACATGTCAGGTCCATCCCAAAGTAAAGCCTATGTATGTGTAATAAACATAAGGAACGTAAGGAACACAACAAAAAATATTTAAGAACTGGAGCTTAAAACGTCCAAAACACTAAATGTACTTTCAAGGAACTTAAACAGTAAACAAGTAAAAAGGAGTTTACCTTAGTTTTTAATCTCACACAATTTTAAAGTTATGTTGGATTTGGTCTTGCTAGATTACCAACTTGTTTGTATTTTCAGGCTGACTATAACTAAATTCTAAGAACAAAAACACAAACGATAAAAATTATAATTAAGTAATGTTATAACAAAAACATAACATACAAAGCAGCATTAATACAAACTGTTTACATTTTTGTAAACCAGTTGCCTAATTCTTTAATTCTAGTTCAAAATGAAAAACCAAACAAAAAAACTCTTTCTAAACAAGAAATAGAAAATACACTATAAAAATTTAATTTTTACAAGACAATCTTTTTAGTCTGTGTTTCAGAATAAAGGACACTTATTTTAATCACATTTAATCTTTCTTTAGATGCACACAAATGTTTCAGCTACTGTGGTCAGACAACAATGTACTAAAATGCTTATGGCACTATAATTGTCAAAAAATCCTGTCTGATGATAGAGGAGAGTCTAAGTGCTGGATTAAAGTTGCAGTTCAAAAGATTTAAGCAGATTACTGACTATATTCACTTTCTTCCTACTTGTTTGCATTACCTCAAAGTTAAACAGATAAAAAGGACATTACACATTATATAAATAAGTAGATAAAATATAAGATAAATAAATGAAGTGAAACAGAAAGAGCAAGATGAAAGAATGTAAGATTTCAATTTAGTATTCTCATAGGAACAGAAACTACAAAAATCTAAATTGTATATTTTTTATGCTGGTTAAACATGTTTTTCATAAAACAATTATAAGAATTAAACAATTTTATAGAAATCACACAATCGTTACCTAAATGAAAACTGGTGACACTTCATTAAAGGGGACAAAGTGAGTCTTAAGGCTGTTTTATTGTTTATTTTGTCACTGGTGTTAGGCCGCATTTGGTCAATAAAATATCCTGACAGTTAGTGAATGCCAAGGTGCTCTAACCATCACCCAATATTTTCTAAAGGTGCATAATAAAAATTGAACCAAGAAATAAACACAATGAAAGCTAAATTAAGGTCTCAAGATTTATAAGGCTCAACAGTATTTTCTCAGTTTCATATTTTATGATTTTTTAAAGTTCTGAAAAAATCCCTTTGTTTAACCCAAGCAAGTTTTCAAATTCTCCTTTCCTTATTTGCCAAGGAAAACAAAAAACTATATTTTATAATGTGCATCCTTGTAACAGTACATGCTTATGGTTTATTATGCACTGCAAATTCAAAGAATTAAAACATCAGAAAAATGTAACTAGTGTGCAGTTGTACATAGTAATAAACCTGTAACTGGCTTTTCAGTAACAATTAAAAATTCTTATTTTGCCCTGTTTTTGGGGAATACCAACCTGAAATGCATTCTTCAGTAGTAAGGATCAAATTATAAGAGCATTAATTTTCAAACCTTACACAAGTATGGAAATTTCATTGTACAAAAGTCCTGCTAAATTAAATGTATGTATACTAAATTAGATTAATCATGAATGAAAATGTTATTTTAGGTCTAGTATCCCATTCATAGGTTTTAGCTAATTTATATCTACTGTATAATCCTTATGATAGGGTATCAGTGTTTACTGAATAGAATTTAACTAAAACTAAGAATATGAACAAGCAATATAGTGACCACTATTAGAACTTGGCTTCAAGTGTTTCACTAGGAATGGATGTATAAATAGTCGGACATTTGGAGAGGCTTCACATGCAAAGTCAATTTCTTTACATCAGTGAATCTTAAAATTATTATTATAAATACATTTACAGATTTATTAGATAATGCAAGATTACAGACCAAGATATAGTACTCCTGCATCACTGAATATAGTACTTCCAGATATAGTACTCCTGCATCACTGAATGTCAGAGTAAACTTGAGTTAATGAAGGAAAAGAAATCTTAATTTTTTCTATTTTGATAGAAAAAGCAAACACAATGCTATATGAATTTTAAAAAGTCCAGTCATAAATTTAATCGATTAAACATATCAAATGAATAGTTAAGATCATAAGTTTAATTGAAGCAACATATTAAATAGATAGTTAAGATGCATTACATCACAATCAACACTTGAAACCTCACCCCAAATCAGTTAAGAGAGCCATTTGATACCAATAAATCAATTATATTATATTAGTTAAAGCATAAGAAGTGAAACAGAAGACAACAAAGCACAGCAAATATATTTAAGAATTGCACTGATTAATTCTTACAAACTCTGAAAAAACTTCACACTATTCCACATGAATAAAATGTCTTTTTTCAGTTTTAGATAATATAATTTTCTCTTTTCCCACTGAGTTATAGAGCTAAGTAAATTCAGTTGTCAAGTTAACAATGTAGTATAGAAGATCATCTTCAGTAGTAATTTACTTCCTAATGATCTAACAACAACCCAGGTGAGATTTGAACCTAGAAAAGGAATGGAATCTAGCCATTCATAAAAAAAAATCTTGTTCAATATATGCTAAAAACACCATAATTCATCTAAAATTTGTTAAGTGTTCATATATATTACATCTAAAATTGTCTAATGTGTATCCATGGCAAGATCCAACCTGTGAAAGATGTCATCAAGTGCTTGCATCATTAGGTCACATGTTCTGGAAATGTCATACACTTAAAAACACTTTAGGGGAAAATATTTGTATATCTCTTGGGAAGGATTGGATTTAAAATAACTGTGGTACATCTTGCACCACACTACTTGCAAAAAGACTTGTTTTCATTTCCTGGAAGAATTCCAATCCATCTTCTATAACCCAATAGAATAACAACATTCCATTTTATCTCAAATTGGAAAAAACAAATTCTCTTTTAAGATGATCTGTTCAGAATTTTTTCAGAGCTGATCAAGAGCTCATTAATGTAATTCTAAAGTAAATGTGCCAGAACTGTACTATTAAACACTTTTTCTGCACCCAGAAATAGCAGGACTTTTTTAAGCTCAAATACTGAATGGGTATATACAATATCAAACAATCAGTGAAGGTTTGACAACTGATCTTTTACAAACCAGAAAACCAGATTAATTTTGTAATATTATATTTTGCAAAGGCCTTAACATCATTATTCAGTTGTTACACATATCCATAAGTTGCACACACAAGAGGCTTCTTTGGATAGACTTGATTGATGCCTGGTGTTCAGTTTTGGGTGACATGTTATCTTCTTTAGCTACCTCAAACGTAAGTAGCATTAATGGAGTTCATTTAACAGACACCTTTTTTTTTTTTATAAAATTCTGCTAGATGGCCATCTGGATCTTAACCGCTTTGTAAACAATTGATAAATTGCGTATTTCAATTAGTGTCAGTGGTTTGTCCAGCTGTTCTACTATAGGAGTGCTTTGACCCATGCCAACTTCATTTTATTTTTATTTTTAGAATAATAATATTGTGAATCAGGGCGGCACGGTGGCGCAGTGGGTAGCGCTGCTGCCTCGCAGTTAGGAGACCTGGGGACCTGGGTTCGCTTCCCGGGTCCTCCCTGCGTGGAGTTTGCATGTTCTCCCCGTGTCTGCGTGGGTTTCCTCCGGGCGCTCTGGTTTCCTCCCACAGTCCAAAGACATGCAGGTTAGGTGGATTGGCGATTCTAAATTGGCCCTAGTGTGTGCTTGGTGTGTGGGTGTGTTTGTGTGTGTCCTGCGGTGGGTTGGCACCCTGCCCAGGATTGTTTCCTGCCTTGTGCCCTGTGTTGGCTGGGATTGGCTCCAGCAGACCCCCATGACCCTGTGTTTGGATTCAGCAGGTTGGATGATGGATGGATGGAATATTGTGAATCAATAGGGAAAAGACAAGTTTAAAGGATTGACCAGTGGTCAAAAGACCAGTAAATAAAGAGTGTTTATGGGAGAATCTAGAGCATTAACTGAAGATAGTAACCAGAGGAAAACCATGAAAAACTGAGTGACAGTACCAAAATTAAATCTGAATTTCAAAGTCAAAGGAACACGCAAGCAAGAGGTCCTAACAATAATTAATAATCCTTCCCTTAAATATAATTTGTTGTCTGTTTGTTTTGATGTTTATTCTGAGCTTGGACATGAAGTGTAGCACATCTCCATTTTAAACAGCATTGATGTCACTCATAGAGGTAGATAGATAGATAGATAGATAGATAGACAGACAGACAGACAGACAGACAGACAGACAGACAGACAGACAGATAGATAGATAGATAGATAGATAGATAGATAGATAGATAGATAGATAGATACAACTTTATTTGTCCCCAGGGATAAATTTGGCTGAATAAGACTATTAACTAGTAAGGAAATTCAGAAACAAACAGAAGAACAGTGAGAAATATGGAGCTTTTGAAAAAAGGCTGCTGCTTGCACAGCAGAATATGTGCCTTGCAAAAGACATCATGCTAACAACAGTATTGTGATGACCCTGAAAACCAAGTCAAAAAATGACAGTACCCATTAAAGAAACAAATACAAAAATAGTAATAATTAATAACAAGAAAATTAAGGACTAAATAACATTAACCACATTACAAATGTTGCAAACAATACAGGAAAGATCAACTAGTACCTAAAATGATTTACAGATAGTAAAAATTGAGAGAGCATTGTACAATGGCAGATCTGAAAATGTTACTGTTTCACTCTAAGCTCTAGAACAGGGGTTCTTCAGGGGGTCTGTGAGGGTAAGATAAAAATGAACATTTATATTCACTATACAACCCAGTACTGTTGATTTAGAGTAGATGTAGTGGTAGCAGTAGTAGTAATGATAGCAGAAAACATAGTAGTAGTAGATCTGTTTTAATTTGCACAAGAGGATTGTATTTCATAATTATAATGAGTGGTCATTACTTTTTGCATAAGAAAAGGTGTGTTTTTTTAGATTGTTTAATTTAAAGTTTAATAATACTTTGTGTATGTCATATATGTATAAGACAAATCTCGATAAATAAAGTACATTAAATTCATTGCATGCAAATTTGTGTTTATGTGAATATTTCTGGGGAAGGGGGTCCATAGTTTTCATCAGATTCTTAAAGGGATCCGTGACTCAAAAAAAGTTAAGAATCACTGCTCTAGAGCAACAAGCCAAGTGGATTAGAGTGTGTAAGCTTGATTTTAAATGAGAACATTAACAATACTACAGTACAGTACACATGCAAAGTTTAGTTATTATACAGTATTGTGCATATTCAGATGCAGATATGGCTACATTTAGAAGAGGAGCCCAACAGTTTAACAGCTATAAAAGGATTCCAAGTCAAGGCAGGTATTATAGACAATGCATTGGATCAATAGATCTGTAAAGGGTAACAGTTGTAGCTGTACCAGGAGCTTACTGGGGAGTAGTAAGCACAGGTAAGCAAAAATGGAAGGATGCTGTGGGATAAATAGAACAGATCAGGAGTATGGTAAATGGTAGTAGCAAGGTTATGTAGTGTATGACAGCCTGCCTTCTACCTCATTAAGTGAGCAAGTGTTGGTGTTGGTGTTGCCTACTGCTTTAACTGGGAGGACTAGTATTGGCAAAAGCACAGATGCCACAGTAAGAAGTACAGAATGTGTTGGAAAGGAATGTTAGAGCCAGCACTGTGGTGGATTGTGGATCAGTCATCCCATCTAATAAATATGGGAAATATCTTTAAAAGAAGATCCAGAAACCCGTAACATTATTTTTACTTTGTTTTGTACTTTGTGTAATTTTATCTATACGTTATATTTATTTTTAAATAAATAAACCTTTCGGTACTACTTTGGAGTCTTTCTTATTATTCTGAACAGCATAACAGTCTCTCCTCAATCCACATGGTATTTCAATATGTTGGGCTTTTTAGCAGAAATGCACTTTTATACAATAAAATTAATTCTGACTATTCTTTAAATTTACCATATTTTCAGTCTTCTAAATTTAATTTCTTCTATTTGGTGCTTACAAACACACAATTGGTAACATGACATGTCCAGCAACTAACTCCAAGTAGTTCCAACAAAATCAAACCAAGACAAGGATGGATTTGTGTGTATAATAGCTGTCAGAATAAAGGGTGCTTGAAGGTTCATATGTTGTCAGTAAAACTCACATGGCCAGCGATTTTCAATTTTGTAAACTGACATGGTCCAGCTACAAGGTCAGCAACTGCAATTGGCAAATATGACATACCCCACGACTAGAAGTCACGTAATATGACATTGGCTCAAAATAGTAACTAGCAACAACAGAAATACCGTACTGTTTGGCCTAATTCTAGGATTTGGCAGAGCTCTTTCCTGCTTGCTTTATGAGGCATTCACATAATCAACAATTGGTTAAATAATTCATATAACAGAGTCAGCTGCAATATAGCTTTAAAATGTTTTTGTTTGTGACAATATTAAGCTGATTTGTGCAAAACAATATCTTTAAACATATATGAATATAAAACTATTTGGTCTTTTTTTTCAAACAGTACATTAAGATGACTTAAATGAACACATAACACTAAAAGATTAAATTAGAAATTACCCAATCAACAAAAGATAAAGGATAAAATAAGTATATATCTGTCTTCATAGTCAGATGGCACTTCCTTTGACAGAAATATCTCCTTGATTTTCTTTTACATTGTCTAAGCACTGTATATGTTGCTATGTATTTTAATGTAGTTACATAGCCAAAAAGTTTTTTGAAGTGAAATAAGCCTGGGTTTAGAAAAGTAACATCCTGTGTTACCAATTTAATTCAATTTTATATGAAGCAGCAACAAAATATTGGACAGCAATAGAAAAATAATATTTTCTACATAAACATTCAAAACATATTTTGAAAAAATACCTTATAAGTATAGATGTACATTTATATCCAGATTTGGTTTCACTGTTTACAGGAAAAAAAGTTATGACATGATGTTCTTTTCCATTTAAAAGGAAATAAATGTGCAGACTACACATGTGAGTGATAGAACCACTACTCATTCATATATACAAACATTTCAGTGCATAAAAACATGAAGTAATTTGAGAGAAATGCTACAGTAAGTGGATTGACAGATATTACTTAACTAAATATTTAAATATTGATGGAGTCTAAATAAATGGAACTGGGCAAATAAGTCAAAATTAAATAAATGCACAGCTTTAAAATAAATAATATGTACAGTATATAACCTGCAAAATGGGAAGTTTAGAGATGAATGTAAATTGTGAAAAAAATACACAAGATCTAGTGGCACACATCATTTTCCACAACTATACATTGAACAGAAGCCAAAGGTAAAAAGAACTTTGAGGTGCATATTGTATCTTGCTATTTACAGTAAAAGTCTAGAGTAATTCTGTTTAAATGCTTAGTTTGTGCTAGATTGGGCGGAGTGGTGGCTCTTAGACTAGGGATTTGCACCGGCAATTAGAAGGTTGCTGGATTGAATCCCGTAAACGTCAGAAGTGACTCTACTCCGTTGGGCCCTTGAGCACAGCCCTTAACTTGAAATTGCTTCATCCTGGGTATGATGTTAACCTTCATCCAGCCCTGCAAGCAGGTCCTCCAATGTTCAAGGGAAAAGTTGGGGGTTGGTGGCAAGATTGGCATTCCAGCCACTGTAAAAAGCCTTACACTGTTCCAGTGTGGTGCTGATGCGTCACCCATTGCACGGCTATGCTCAGGTCCCAATCCATGTGGGTTTGTTGTGTGGTGAGTGCAGAATGTGCTATAATCAGTGCATGCTCCCAACCTCTTAATTTGTGAGTTCATATCTTAAACTCTATGTGTAAATCACAAGTGGAAAACACAAGTAAAAACACTACCAGATGTATTCAGTAAGTGAAACATAAGGATCATTGTGAGTTGAGTATTTACAGCTTAATTATTAAAAGATGTACAGTGAAATATTACTAAACATGTTTTCAAAAACAGAATAGTACCTTTAGGGAACTGGTATGATTTCAAAATGGTAGCACCTCGGGGAAGTGGCATTAACTGAAATCAATGTAAAACTGGTACCTAGTAATAAAATCTGACCAAAAACAAACGAAATAGCTAATTGGGCTTGAAAACACAAGCCGAACATCACAAAAATTCTAAACACAGTCTGCTTCACTTGGAGGAAAATAAAGATTAAGACAAAATTGTCATATATGGATTGATAAAGTTTGTTAATTTAAAAGAGGGTACTATGGTGCAAACTGTATCTCTATCCTAGAAATAGCATTTAAATAATTCTGACAAACATAAAAAGAAACAAAATAACCCTGCAGTCTTTCTGAAGTACAGTACCTAATTTTAAATTAGCATTGTGTTTCTCTTTCCAGATGAATATAAATATTTCCAAAGTTTCTTAAACATCTTTGACTATAAATGTATTTAACACTTTATAGCTAAATAAAGATAAACTTAGATCTGCTTTGGCATCGTAAGCTATATTCATTCGTTAAGTAAGAACTGCCAACTAGATACATCAGAGATGAACACTTAGACTTGACTTCCAACACTAGAATGTAGCTCCTCCTACAGGAGAAATGTTTCATCTTCTCTGGTCTCTGGCATTGCTTGAATAGTTTAGTTAGTTATAACCCCTAGGCCGTGAAATTCTTTTTATTGTGTCTGTGCCTCCACACAGTAATTTCTTTATAGACTAAGCTTTTAGCACAGGCTTTTGTTTACTTCTTACTAAGCAAGGCATGAAGATGAAAAAGGGTAAAAAAAAAGACAAAATGTAGATTAGCCATTTGAAGAAAAAAAAAGGATGTGGCCCAACCCAACTGAGATGCTAATGATTTGATAATTTTATTTTAATGCCAGAAACATAAAATTAGGTGCTATTCTTTAATGTGTATGTTGTGCCTATGTGTTTACAAAGTTAAATCCTGATATAAACAACAAGATTTACATAAGTGAGTATATAATTGTAAAAATGTATAATTTAGAAATTTATTTTCCTCTTTTCACTGTTCCTGAACCTGTAGCATGTGATGGACATTTTAGTTTTAGTACTTTTGTTTTTATTTGATTTCAAATAATGCTTGCTTGTTTAGTTTTCACAGCAATATAAAAACCTAAAGAGTGATATGATATATGTTCTATTTTTAAAATTCAAATATTACACATGTAAGACATATTCTAAACCAACTTTTCAATATATAGGATGGTAGGTGTTTAATGTTAATTTTGAACAAGAGCCACAAGGCAGACAACCAGTTCTGGACAAAACACTTATTCTTTGCAAGGCACAAACATACACAAGCCTACATCATCATTTAGGCCAATTAAGCGTCATTAATCCACCTAAAATCATGGCCTTGTAGATAGATAGATAGATAGATAGATAGATAGATAGATAGATAGATAGATAGATAGATAGATAGATAGTTTATTATTCCCAAGGGGAAATTCACATTCAATTAGGTTACATTCAATTCACATTGTAGTCTTTATATGGGTAAATAATCCAGTCATGTGACTGTTAATGTTAAAGAAACAATTTTTGAAGCACCAAAGGACCATATCAGAATGAAGGGTAAATCTGAAAAAGAGCCCCAACTATTGAACAGACACACATTTATGTCCACTACATAAAATTGTTTTTTAGTATCAATTAAATGCAGTTAATTAAAACATAAATGTACCTTTTGATACTTAGCAAAGTCAGAATTACTTACTTATACATGACTACAAAAAGAAGATTCTAATTTTTTATTTTCTAATTAGGTTGAGGGTGAAGATGAGCACAAAATGCTCATTTGTGACATTCTCATTATCCACATTGTTTAATGTTATAATATCTGATTGAGTCTGATATTTTATTTTTTCAGTCACATCACATGTAAGCTGTATACTTCCTATGAAGCACATCATTAAATATCTAGTAAATATAACATGTTCCTATGCTTCTATCACTTCAGAATGTGCTTTACAGGGCTTAAGAGAAAACACATTTATAACATTATGAACACTAAATTCATAATTTTATATATTATTTTAAAAAAACCATACAATCGCACTGCCATTTATTGTATTTAGCCACATAAAACGTGAGAATATGACAATTTTGAAAAACACAACTGACAGCAAATATGTAAGAAATATACAAGGACGTTGTGTTATAAAATGAGGATTGATACCCACATATATAGTATGTGATAATGTCAATTAAATGCTTCTTTTGGTCTGAATTCCCCATTACATACTAGTGTAGTTGCAGTCTTTCTTCCGAGTCTCAAGAGGTTGTAGACATTTACTCATTTAGCTAACTATATATTACACATCAGATGATGACATACATGACAATTAACCTTTCTAGGAGTGGCAGTAATACCAGCAGTTGAATGAGAGTTCTAGACTCGTGAAATAAACAAAAGAATACATTACAGAAATAATCTGAAAAGTATTTGTCCACAGACAAATAAAACATATAAACATAACTATTGATAATAGCTGATTAAGCAGGTAGGGAAAGATTTTACAAATGTGAAAGAAAAGGAGTGATAAATCATTTAGCAAACATGGTAAGTAGTCTGAATGAATGTACAGTCAAAATAAATCATTTTTTAGAAAACAGTCTATTTGCAGAAGTTACACATACTAGTGAAATAATATAGCATATTAAAATAAAGCACCTCAAAACTAAAGAGCACTTTCATTGTGTGGAGAGGGTCAGACTTATACAAATTCTGCTTTTGAGTTTTTTCTTTTTTTAAGACAGGGCACCATTCTCCCTAAACGAGAAAGAACATGCAAATGTTTTGCACAGAAGGTAAATGAAGTAGGACTCACCGTCCAGGTGGCAGACTTTGCGGTGCTGGATTGCTGGAAAGTTACTTCAAAGTTATGCGGACCCGGATAGTCCGTATTGGATGGGATGGCAGGAGCAGGTGACATTGCATCAAAAGTAGAGTTAGGCTGTGAGTAGGGAGACGGCGTTGGGACGTTAGAAGTATGCTCAGAACTGTATGGGCTGGTGGATGCCGCTCTACTGCTGAGATTTTGATCCATGCCGCTGCTTAGCAGGTTGTACTGGGACTGAAAGAAGTTAGGGACAGGGGGAGGAGAGAAGAGAAGAGACAGGTAAGAAACTGGAAGATATACACTCACCTAAAGGGTTTCTGATTACAAGTTACACTTAAAGGCGTATCACTTGCAAATGGTGTGGAGAGGGTGGTGCTTTTGCTGCTTCTGTAAACTATAGGTTAAAAGCATGTACTTCAACACTTTTTTGAATTTCATTTAAGCTATCAGAACTAAGTTCTCAGACGTTTTCACTTGAAAAAGTCTGACTTTCTTTATTGACAGTTTTAGAATAAAGTTAAACTAACTTGAAAGTACAATTGCACAATAGACAGCTATTTAAAACATTCCAATTGGAATAATACCCGGAAAACTGAATAAGTCCAGACCTTTGAAAAATACAAGCATACCAAATAAACACCAAACAAACATCATAGGCTTTTATTTTTAGATTTTTCATTTTAGTAACCAGAAAAAAAAATTAATAGATTGCTGGAAAATGTCCACTGATCACCTTAATCTCATATTTGAAACTAGCTAAAATTTACAATTATTTAATACCAAATTCAGTTAACAATTTTATAAAGTTATTCTTACTTTTTTTACAATTTTTTCCTGATAACCTTTATTACTTATATGTTTATTGCTTGCTAATAATAAACTAATATGGCCAATGCCCACTACACTTAATTCTTTCAGGTTAACTGTAGTTTGAGTATTTTGTACATTTCGTTGTTTCAATAACATTACAGAATGCTGAATAATATATTAGTTAATTTGAATACTTGTTTAATAGAGTGCTACAGAGTGAATTGATTACAAATGTGTATAACTCTGATTTAAGGAACTTAAATAATTACTTTGACTGCAAATTAATTTCCTTTCGATAACTTAAGTATGTTATTTATTTTTAGATGCTTTAAAAACTAACATTGTTGAAGTGCTTATGACTGGTACTCTTGTGCAAGGTGGTTTCCTATCTTGTGTCCAGTGTAGCCAGAATGCCATCTAAAAATACTATCATGACCTTGAAATGGATTAAGCAGGTTTGAGAAATATTGATTACACATTTTACATATATTTATCAAACTTTTGATTTGGATTTCCCCATGATATAGATTATACTTGATTTGTAAACTTCCATTTTTCTGTATTTGCAATAATCTGAAACTAAATCATACCTTCTAAAATTGTTTACGAAATAATTTTAATTTTCAGTTAGTTTTCGAATGACCTAACTTATTGAAAGTTTGGAAGACAATTGCCTTAACAGTCCATCTTTAGCTCTTCCTCAGTCTTCCAGTTTGTCTTATAACTGTGTACAACAGATGCTACCTGCAAATGGCTATTAGGATCATGAATACCACAAGGATGGAAATAAGGCTTGGCAGGACAAAGTCACACAGATAGCCTCCAGGAAAGGAACAGAGAGAGTGAGATCCATATTGGCAGTAGACAAGGTCCTGCAAATGGCAGTTATAGAAACATGGAGGTTTCTATGAAGAGGTATATTCTTTATGTATGCCATATAACCTGGAAGGGCAGTAGGCAGGACAGTAAAACAGAGAGAGAAACAGCTTTGAGGGAACCATCTAATTCTCAGTGATTGCCTCCTTAGCTGATACAGCAAGGATAAGGACGGGACAATAGAGTTGGCAGCACCTCCTGGTTGTTACAGAAGAGAATATATGAGACTGTCCCATTCCTTAGATAGTGCAGGTAGTTCTGCGTGCTACCTAGGAAACATAAGTCAAGGATAACCGAATGCTCAGAAGTGCATGGATGCAAGAAGCCTTCAAAGATATTGATAGTTAGGTGTCTGTGAAGCAAATGGAAAGCTGTGATTCTTGGGCTTGGCCTGAAACTGACCCAGGAGAAGGTATAAAGTCATGTAACTGCAAGAGGACTACATAATACAGAGTTCAGAAGGCAGTAGCAAAATGCTCAGCTAGTAAAAAAGTAAGAGAAAAGAAGGAGACACAGAAAGAGAGAGAGCCTTGAAGTGAAATAGGGAGTGTTTCCTGGTGGTGCTGTGGTGGGGAGTCATCCCAGCTGATAGACATAGGTTTAAGCCTGTGAAGGTAGGTCTAGATGGACAGTAGGTTTGTTATTTACTCAGTTCTTTTGTACTCTGATTCATTCAATTTTGTGTATTCCCTCCCTATATTTTGTTAATAAAGGTGCCATTCATTTTTCACTTCTTGTTTTATACTATATTTGTCATAACTATATAGTGAACTGGGTTCACAAATGGAAATTTGGTTGTTGAATTTTTGCATTTTTTTCAATACTTTGTTGCCTTGGGGGTGAAGAGCTTGTGCCAGAGACAACTCCTATCACAATTTGTGATATTAAACCTTTAATCTTAAATAGATTTTCCCCTACATTTTCTTCTTGTGTTTATTAATATTTCTTCTATTTTGTTAGCTACCATTCACATGGACTGTATGATTTGAAATGTTAGGTCTCTCCTGTCCTTGTCTTCTCAATTGCTGAAATTGTTAGTGTAACCAAAATTTATCTACCCAATTATTAGTTTTCTCTTGCATTTACTCCTTAATTGGATTTGAAAGAGATTTGCCTGGGATGTGTTTCCAGTGCAGTTTTAAAGATACTTTTAAATCTAAGCTTGATAGCATTGAGTGAAGTGGTATTTTCAGTGCTTTTCTCATAAAATTACTAGCCTAATTAAAAAGTAGCTAGATTGAATTTGTCATTTTGCAATGAAGACAAATTTTTGTTCTGAATATGACTGAACCTGGAAAGAAGCTGTCCTTCTGTTTCCATCCATACATCAATTTATCCTACTACTTATTAAATTAAACATCTTGAATTATCTTTTTTGACCTCATTTGGATACTCTGGCTCATCTTACTTTGGTGTTAGCTTAACCAAATCTTTAAATGGTATTTCATCTAAAATAAAATTATAAACTATTTGGTTACAAATATTCAGTCAAGAGAAATCTTCTTTCATAGAAGCTATCTGCAATAGTAGTAGCTTCAGAACGAATAATGTTTTAGCGTTTGATCGTATACAGCAACAATCATTTATAGTGTCATTTATATTTTGCATGTTTCTCAACAGAAAAATTGAGAATAAAGTAAAAAATTATTCTGAAAAAAATCTTATGTTTAACCATTTTTGTTGTGTGCATTTGGCACATACTACTAAATGGTCAAACCTATTTCATAAAACCACAAATGACTCACTGTGAATGAGAGGCAAAAGTAAAGTATAAAATAAATGACTATCAGAATTTTCAGGTTTTACCAAATTAATCTGCAGATGGATGTATAAAAGTTTTATCAAGGACAATTTTCGACTTGTAGGATGGGAAAACTGCACTTATATAGGTACATTGTCTGTTAAGACTCGGATTAAATAACCCTGAAGCCAAAATGTTTACAGTTGACTTAGCAGTCCAACAACAGGCTTTGTTAAACTCAATTGCAGATATTTGTGGAGTGCTGTCATGGTGGTTTGCTGAGAGGGTATCACTTACAGACTTTTCATTAATGGCCTTTCTTCCTTAGAGACTTTAGAAAGGAATGATGGAAATTATCCTGGAAAAGGTGCAAGAACCGGTAATGTATCTTAGTAGTCAGACCATGACATATAAACATATGATGATTGGTCCTAAATAAACAGACTACTGGGCAAAAATAAAATCTGATACACAAAACATGAGAGGAAACATAAATATAAAATAAAGATAAACTAACATTAAATGGAAAGAAAATTTAAAAAGAAACCTAAAAATATAGCACAATTTAAACATGCAACAGACTATGTATTCCACAGACAGGTAGAAAAGAGAACTCATCAAAACCAGAAGAAATAACAGGCCCAAACAAATTGATCACATACAGAGCAGAAAACAAAAAGAGATGAATATTGGAGTAAACATACATTTTCTGCAGAAATACTGAGGCTATAGACTATCAACGTTAATAGTGAGTGTAGAGCAAACAAACATACTATGAAAATTTCTAACAGAAAATACAATATTAATTAAAAAAATATTTTATATTCTTTTGAGAATATGATCATTTATTTGGTAGGCTTTATCTATAATGAAGATCTTATCTTTAACACTTAATTTCTAGTCATCACATTTCTTAACTAAGATTTGCCTAATCCTGTGTATAAATAATGGAAAAATAAGGCAGCTTTCTAATATGCAGGATATAGAAAATCTAGTTAATTCAGTGCTTTGAAACAGAATTAATTATTTTGGAGTTTTATCATCAGGCTGATAAAATTATTTGATTATGACTCTATAGATAATTCAAAATATGACAGCAAGGAAAACAACTAAAAGCAGGATATTCACCACTTTTTTGTGCAGAACTTATCAATGACTATAGTCCAAAGTATAAATTAAAATCACAAGATACAAGCCATCTGTTCCAAGGATAAAAACAGCATTTACAAGATGCAAAGTCTTTAGCAATTGGATCCACAAACCTTGAAATGTTCTACTTGTCAATATTAGTGATCTGTTCTAGCATGTAAAAGAATACATAAGACCCATTATTGGAGTCAGTCTGGAGACGTAACTGTTCTATAATATTGTCTAGTTAGTTTCCTGGTAGTTCTAAGTTTGCATGTTCTTTCCAAGGTTCCATGGGTTTTCTCTAGGTAATTTTGCTTTGTTACATATCTTAAAATAAATTGCTGTGATATAAGTAAATATAGGGGAATGTTTCTGTGGGTTTGTTTATGCCCTGTGATGGACTGTTGCTCTATAAAGAATTAATTCCTTACACTATTCTGTATGAGAAAAAGCAGAGTTAGGAAATGGAAGAGTGGATGGTTTCAATACAGATTATGTATAAAATGCCAAAAACAAAAAATATACAACACTGAAATGCAGCAAAGAGGTCAGTGTTACATTCTGACTGAGGCTATACACTTAAGCTGAAATATAGTGTTCAAGAGCTTCTATTGCTATAAAGCCAAACTTAATATTCCCACACCCACTTTAAGACGATTCAAAGTCACTGGGTCTTTTCAAGATTGGGCAAAGGGCATGAACCAAGCATGGATGGAGAGTCAATTCATCATACTTACATCCACATAAAGGTCAGCTTAAAATCGCTAATTAACTTAACACTTACAGAAAGCATCTGAGAAAGATCTCAGTATGTGGAGAAAAAATTATGCAGACATAGGCAAAACAGGCCACCTTCACACAGACAACATGATTTTTCCTACAAAGTCAGTGTTATTTCTTAGAACCTTTGAGGTGCTACACAAAAGGCATTAGAGAGTGAGATGTAACAGAAAAGAAATTATACAAAAGGAAAACAAATGGAACCGTCTGAAAAAGTAAAACAGGCTGCAAAATTGAAGGAACAAATTGTTGTTGGATGATAATCGATACCTAAAGTTATGATTTATCAGTTCATATATTGATACTGGCAAGCACTAGTACAATGAACGTTATACAACAGATACAAGACAAACACAGCAACCCCCTCTCAGAAAGAAAAACATTAATAGAAACTGATACAGTTAAAATTAGATTTTAAGATTTCAGTTCTGTAACATAAATTCCAAAAAACATAAAAATTAGACAGAAGGTGAACTCTGCCATACAACCATTCATTAACAAAATTATTAAGCAAATTTATCACACACATAATGTAAATTACACTTTGCACAGCTTAGAATAACAAAGATTAATGCTACTAAAGAGTGCAAATCAAATACTTAAAACGCAAAGGCAAATTATGTTACCTTCTTTTTCACGTAGTACATTGTCCAGGCTTGCTACAGTATGTATTTCCCACACGAGGAAAAATGTTCAGATTTAAATAAAGAAGAGACTTAAGAAGTCACTTCTACGGAAGATGGGTACAGTAAAACCAGAATCACGAAATGCTATGCTACAATGACATTAGCACCTGATCTGAGCTTGTTCCCTTCTGATATTATTGTCTATTTTTGCTAAATGTTTATTCAGCCTTACCTAATAGCACTAAACAAATCTGAAAGACTGATTCACCTCCCAGCTGTGATGGGGCACCCAGGAAAAAAAAAACTAACATGTTGGACTAATTATGGCATGCCTTAACCTAGACAACAACACCAGTGCAGGTATGCACTTGTAGAAACACACTTTAAGGAAGGCCCGCACTGAGCAAACATTGGCTTCCAGCCTTGTATTGCAGAAAAATCAAAATGAGTGAGGATCAAAGATGACAGAATTGAGAAAATAAAGAAGATAGACACAAGAAGGCCCCCATATATGGACAAGTTAGCAAGGTGCTAACTGTAAATAATAAGCAGATAAAATAGATCCTCCCCACCCCATACCATGTTCCTAAAGAACTGTGAAGTTAATAGCAAGTTATATTTAAATTAAATTGTTTATAGGGATGTTACCAGTAAAGCTGTGTGTCACTGGTATAATATCCTAAACAAGTTGCACATTAATTTTAACAGTCAGTGATTACAGTCAAAAGAGACCAATACAGGTATTACTTTTAAAAACAAAATTTTACTTCACTTTATAGTGCAGGTTTATAAGTGAGTTATTGCATCATGATGGATATATTGACCCATGCAGGTAGACTGCAAAAATCATGTTAATCTACAGTTAAGTTATTTAACAATGTGGAGTACATGACACAAGCTCTTTAAGTATAAATCAGACATTAACAAATGCACGATGTAGATGACTTTAGTAGAGCCCATTTCAAAATTAAATCAAAGGTAAAATAAAATAATAAAGAGTGCATATATGCAATTAGTTTGAAATACTTACCGGTAATGACTGAATGATAAAATTTCCTGAACATTAATATTGTAAGAAAGTTAAAAAGTGAACCTGTTACAAGTGTGTAAAGATGTCACTACTTTGCTTTGAATAGAAGTAATCATAGATTTCTTCAGTTCAACAGGTTTAATAGCTATTTCTTCTATTTCTCCAGGAAGCACAAGGTTGAAAGATCTAAATGAAGTGACTAAACTGTACAGGGTTTGATGAGAATTAGTTACGTTAATTTCAGAATTAGGACTGTT